>NC_029789.2:91261473-91325093 GCF_000816755.2 Arachis ipaensis
TTAGTGACAATGTTGGGTGTCACTAACGTTGGCGTCACCTGCCTTCTTCACGTTAACTTCCACGTTAACTAAGTTAACGTGGGAGTTAACGTGGCTTATTGGGGCTAGTGTGGGTTCCTTCCATCGTTAGTGACAATGTTTGGTGTCAC
Organism: Arachis ipaensis; assembly: GCF_000816755.2. Lineage (NCBI taxonomy): Eukaryota > Viridiplantae > Streptophyta > Magnoliopsida > Fabales > Fabaceae > Arachis > Arachis ipaensis. The sequence continues at coordinate 91,261,623 of NC_029789.2, forward strand.
TAAAGTTGTCGACCACTTTGTCTCCTCACGTTAGCTTCCACGTTAACTAGGTTAACGTGGAAGTTAACGTGGCTTATTGTGACTTGGCCTACGTTAGCGACAAAGTTGAATGTCACTAACGTTGGCTTCCCCTTTACTTCTTAACGTTATAGGCCACGTTAACTAAGTTAACGTGGCAACTAACGTGGCCACTTATGAGCTTGGTCCAACGTTAGTAATAATGTTAAGTGTCACTAACGTTGGCTCCATTTCCTTTCTTCCACGTTAGAGTTCACGTTAACTTAGTTAACGTGACTCTTAACGTGGGCAATGATGGCTTCGGGAGCGTTATTGGCAATTACTTTTCTTATTAACTTTGCAAGTTACTCCCATTCCACGTTAGTGTTAACGTTAGTGTAACTAACGTAGCCACTATTGTGGTTCTTCTTTGCTTCCTTTGTCCTGAAATCAAGCAATAAAGTGCATCAAAGTTCTAGTCCAAGTCATGGGAAATGTAACATCCAATTTGTCCTTAAATTCATGCAAAATCCTCATGAAATCATGTAAAGTGCATAATGTATACTTGAATCAAGATGTAAGTGAATATCTACCCAAAACTAGCTTATTTCCTAAGGAAATGCATAAAACTACCCTAAAAACAGTAAAGAAAAGGTCAGTGAAACTGGCCAAAATGCCCTGGCATCAAATATTGAATGCTTTTGTGCTTAAATGGTATATTTCCTTGATCTTTTGATTTTATAAATTTTGTAGGAAATAAGTGAAAAAAGAAGAAAAATAGCACAAAATCAGTTCAAAAGAAGAAAAGAAGGATTTAGGGGCACACTTTGAAGTTGAGCACACTTTGGAACCTTAGGCCACGCTTTTAAAAGTGTGGCCTATGACCATGAGGCCATGGCATGCATTAATGCCTTATGCATGCATTTAAGCCAATGAACCATGGTGTTGCATGAATGAATGCTAACGTTCATTAATTGGCATTGCTAATAAAGCCAATAAATGCATGCATGTAATAGTATTAAATTAATCCTTTGACAAGGCATTAATGAAAGCATGCATGCATTCAATTATTAATGCCTTATGCATGCATGAATTAATATCTAAGGCATGCAATAGATTGAGAATGAATTAAATGAATGCATGCTACGTTGGCTTATTCACACTAATATTATTAATGCCATCATTTGCTTATTCAGGTATTCATTAAATGAATGCATTGGCATTAGTATTAAAGCCAATAAAAGCATGCATGAACCCTTTATTAATGCCATGAACAAAAGAAGCAAGCGTTCATTAAGAGGAACGCTACAAATGAACGCTACTAATGAATGAAATAATGCAATACATCAAGCGTTTTTTAAAGTGAACACTACGCTCAATAAATTGAGCGTTTTCAGGCATTCACTGATGACAAGTCATCCTAGCCTATTTTAACTAGTCGTTTTCTTTTGTTTTCATTAGAATTATCCACTTTCTTGAGCTACAAGCAAGCTAATTGAGTAGATTTTCATGTTTCCCTTGATTGAACCAACCATATATGAATTTATGCCATTTCATGAGGTTTTATGCTATATTTGTTGCATATTATGAAAGAATGAATATCTCATGATTTTGAGCATAGCTTTGATGAGTTTGGTTGATTAATGATAGGTGAAGAAAGCTTGGAGAAAGGTTGAAGCAAAGAGGAATGGCTAGGAGTGAAGAGAGGACAATGGAATAAGTGAAATTGAACCAGGAAGCAAGAAGTTAGCCCCAACGTTAGCCCCCTAACTTGGAGGCTAACGTTGGAACTTGAAATTTCCTCCCTGGCCATCCCACGTTTGCGCCAACGTTAGCCCCCTAACTTGGAGGCTAACGTTGGCACATGAATTCCTCGGCCATCCAACGTTTGCGCCAACGTTAGCCCCCTAACTTGGAGGCTAACGTTGGCACATGAAAACACAAGGGAGAGGGGCCAACGTTTGCGCCAACGTTAGCCCCCTAACTTGGAGGCTAACGTTGGCGCCACTAGCATACAAAGCAAGGCCAAATTTTGCTAACCTCAAAACCGGTTCAATTGGTTCACTTCGGTTCTTCTGCAAACTTCAAGAGCAATCAACCAAGGCCTCTTTCAACCCAATTCCACCAAGAGCAAAGGTCCAAATGCTCTTATGTTCTGCTTGTATGTCAGGTACAAGAAGAACCATACCCAATTTTCATGAACAAGACGAAAGAACTCTCAGGAGGTTAAGAAGAGCTGAAAGAGGGAAAACCATTGTTGGAGAAGAGGAATCAGACGAAGAATTCCAAGAGATGGAGGAACATTTAACCAATCCACCAGGAGGAGAAGACAACAACAATGGCAACCTACCCCAGAGGAGAGTTTTGGCTTCCTACACCTTTGCAAATCCTAGACATTGTGGGAGCAGCATCTTGGCTCCAAATGTCAATGCTAACAATTTTGAACTCAAGCCACAACTCATCACTTTGGTTCAGAACAATTGCTCTTTTGGTGGAGGACCACTTGAGGACCCACACCAACATTTATCCACTTTCTTGAGGATATGCAACACTGTCAAAACTAATGGAGTGCCCCCTGACAGTTACAAACTGATGCTATTCCCATTTTCTCTCAGGGACAAGGCCACTCAATGGTTGGAATCGTTTCCAAGGGACAGCATCAACAACTGGGATGATTTGGTAACTAAATTCCTTGCCAGATTTTATCCACCTCAGAGGATTATAAGGTTAAAGGCTGAGGTACAAACATTTACACAAATGGAGGCCGAACCCATCTATGAGGCATGGGAGAGGTACAAGGCTCTGATCAGGAAATGTCCCCCTGCCATGTTCAATGCAAGGCAATACAATTGAGGAGTGGGAGAACATTGATAAGCAACAATGATACTACAAATAAGCAAGCAGAGAACATCAAAGAACCAACGGAAGTTGTGATGCCAAACAAAGACACTGAGAAACTCAAAGAGAAGGACAACCAGCCACATAGCTCAAAGGAAGTAGCTCAGGGACAACAGCAATTAGGAAATAGCATCATACCTCCACTGCCATATCCCCAGAGGTTCAACAAAGAGGTTAAAGACCAGCATTTTCACAAATTCCTTGAGATTTTTAAGAAGCTGGAAATCAATATTCCCTTGGCGGAAGCACTTGAGCAAATGCCTCTATATTCTAAATTTCTAAAGGATCTTATCAACAAGAAAAGAAGTTGGCTTGAGAGGGAAACCGTATTACTCACCGAGGAATGCAGTGCTGTGATTCAACGGGGCATTCCACCAAAACTTAAGGATCCGGGAAGCTTTGTAGTCTCATGCACTATTGGCAAGATAATTCTTAACAAGGCTCTTTGTGACCTGGGTGCCAGCATCAATTTAATGCCTCTCTCAATGATGAGAAAACTTGCCATAGAAGAGCTTAAACCCACCAGGATGTCACTAGTCATGGCTGACAGATCAATCAAGACACCCAATGGAGTTGTGGAGAATATGTTGGTGAAGGTTGGGGAGTTTATTTTCCCAGCAGATTTTGTAATCTTGGACACTGAAGAAGAAGGAAACGACTCAATCATTCTGGGAAGGCCATTTCTACACACAGCAAGGGCCATCATTGATGTAGAAAAAGGAGAAATGACCTTCAGGGTCCATAATGAACAAATGGTCATAAATGTGTTCAAATCAATGCAAAACGCTCCCGAGCAAGAGGATTACGTAAGAGTAGATATGATAGACAGTTTGGTGGAAGAAACAATGGAAGAAAATTTCCAAGAGCAAGAAGGAAATCAAGGGACAACAGAGGAACAAGTGGCTGAGATCTCTACTGAGCAAGATGAAAGTCAAGATAAGAAAGAAGATATACCAAGACAAGAATTGAAACCTTTACCCACCCATCTCAAATATGCATTCCTTGGCACATCGAAAAGCTTCCCAGTGATCATAAATTCATCCCTGACAAAGAAAGAAGATTGTACTAGGATCTGCTTGGATTAGTAAGCTCTTAGGAGTGCCTCAACACTTGGTGACTTGGGTTAACTAACCCGGGATCATCAGCTGAAAGTCCATTATCAAGAGCAACCTAACTACAAGGCATTTAGTAGCCAAAGAGGTGCTGGGCATCAATGTTTTAAGAAGGAATGTGAGCCAAGTGTCTATGGTGAATAATGTGTCAAGTATAAAATAAAGAAAATGAACTTGTTACACATGACACTCAAATAAAGCTTATGAACAAAGTAATAGCCAAGGATAAAGGAATAATGAGAAGTCATAGCAGTATGTCACTTGAAGCTTGAAGGAGACTTTCTAGGCCTAGGTGTCAATAAGAAGTGAGTATTCGCATATCCACACAAAACCCCATGAACTATCAATAATACTCTGCTAGCATGAACTTCCTCTTCCATTTCATTCTTTCTTCTCAATAATTCATTTCTTGCTTGGGGACAAGCAAGCTTTAAGTTTGGTGTTGTGATGACAAGTCATCCTAGCCTATTTTAACTAGTCGTTTTCTTTTGTTTTCATTAGAATTATGCACTTTCTTGAGCTACAAGCAAGCTAATTGAGTAGATTTTCATGTTTCCCTTGATTGAACCAACCATATATGAATTTATGCCATTTCATGAGGTTTTATGCTATATTTGTTGCATATTATGAAAAAATGAATATCTCATGATTTTGAGAATAGCTTTGATGAGTTTGGTTGATTAATGATAGGTGAAGAAAGCTTGGAGAAAGGTTGAAGCAAAGAGGAATGGCTAGGAGTGAAGAGAGGACAATGGAATAAGTGAAATTGAACCAGGAAGCAAGAAGTTAGCCCCAACGTTAGCCCCCTAACTTGGAGGCTAACGTTGGAACTTGAAATTTCCTCCCTGGCCATCCCACGTCTGCGCCAACGTTAGCCCCCTAACTTGGAGGCTAACGTTGGCACATGAAAACACAAGGGAGAGGGGCCAACGTTTGCGCCAACGTTAGCCCTCTAACTTGGAGGCTAACGTTGGCGCCACTAGCATACAAAGCAAGGCCAACGTTAGGGTCAAAGTTAGACCCCTAACGTTGGCACCAACGTGCATACCAGAAAAATGTGTTTGCTGCTATGAAAAGTTGGAGCCAAAGTTAGACCCCTAACTTTGGCTCAAACTTTTGGTCCAACTTTTGCTAACCTCAAAACCGGTTCAATTGGTTCACTTCGGTTCTTCTCCAAACTTCAAGAGCAATCAACCAAGGCCTCTTTCAACCTAATTCCACCAAGAGCAAAGGCCCAACTCAAGGCTTGAAGATCATTTTTGAAAGTGTATAAATAGGATAGAATTCAAGTTCTTCGAGGAGCTTTTCTTTGGGAATTTTCATAATAGTTTTCGGAGAGCTTTTGAACATTAATTTCTTTGTTTTCATTGCTTTCAATTTCATTTGCACTTGTCTTGGATCTTGGATTGGAGAATTGAAGAAATTCTGTTTCAATCTCAATCTTGAATCTCTCTGTTTATTTACTGCTTAATTGAATTTCATTTCCGGTTTATTGTTCTTCATCTATTTTCCTTGCAATTTACATCTTCCTTGCAATTGTTCTTGTTGGATCTAGGAAGGCATTGAGATCTAGACTTGGTTTTCTAGTCTCTGGGTCCTGAGATCTGAATTTCCCATTTCACTTCTCTGTTTACTGCTTTCTATGTTCATTTACTTTTCTGCTTCATATCCGGTTCAATCCCAATTCCCTTTCCCTCTTCTGTTTAATGCAATTTAATTTTTCCTTGTTTAATTTCTGCAAATCCACATCCAAATCCCCTTTACATTTCAAGCAATTTACATTCCTTGCGCTTTAAGATTCCGCAATTTACATTTCTTGCACTCTAAGCTTCCGCCATTTAATTTCTTGTTCTTTACGTTTCAGCAATTTATTTCTTGTTCTCTTTACTTCAATGCAATTTAATTCTGCAAGTCACAAAACCATCAACCAAATCTTGATTCGCTTGACTAAATCAACCACTAAACTAAAATTGCTCAATCCTTCAATCCCTGTGGGATCGACCTCACTCCCGTGAGTTTTTTTATTACTTGATATGACCCGGTGCACTTGCCGGTTAGTTTTGGGTATTTTGGGAGAAATTTATTTTTCCTCCAAAATATCTCATCATTCACCAAGGGAAAGGAAGCACGCTCCAAGGGATAAAGAGCCTAGCGCTCAATTGAGGGAGCACAACGTTCAATTAAATGAACGCTAGAGGACCAAACATGCGCACGGACAAGGGAAGCATGCCATATGGAGTGAACGCTACGTTCACTTTCCAAACGGAGCGCTCCCCTGGGAGTGTTACCAAGCCACTCCTGACCCATGTCATCAAGTGCCATCTTGGATCCAATTCTTCACAGACCCAAGTCACCAAATGCATCCGGATCCACTCTCACTCAAATCCAAAGCAAGCAAAGCCCAATTGACATCACTCAAAGGCACAAGGATCAGTTAGATTAGGAATTTCATTTAATTATAATTTGTTTTCAATTTCAATTTCATTTTCATTTTTGTAAAAGCCTATATAAAGGCATCAGTTTTATTTCACAAAGAAGGTTGGCTCTACTAGAGAGCAATAGGAGTAGGAGTAGGATAGAATAGAAAGCTTTCTTTGATACACTTTAAATTTTCTGCAATTGTCATATTTCAATATTGAATTCAGTTTATGCAAATCTCAGTTTCTACAATCCTCTGCTCAACTTTCCTTCTCTGCAGTTTTACTTCTCTATTTACATTGATCCCAATTTAGTCTATGCAATTTACACCTTCCTGCAAATTCTGTTCTTCTTCACTTTCACATTCTCGTTTCCCTTAAAGCTTGATTTACTTTTCTGCACATTTACATTCTGCAACTTTACCTTTGAGCTTGCTGAAATCGGAATTTACTTTTCATGCCTCGAATCTATTGCTTTCTTTAAATTTCCAGCACCCAGTCCCCTTTACATTTGATGCAATTTACTTTTCTTGTTCTTTAAGCTTCTGTCAATTTACTTCCTGCAAGATAGATCTTCTACAAATTTACATTCCTTGCTCTTTACATTTCTGCTTATTTACTTTCTGCAACTTTAAATTCCTCACAATTTATGTTCTGTTGCTCCAATTTTCACTCAATTCATCAATGTTAGCTTGACTAAACTAATCACCTCACTAAAGTTGCTTATCCATCAATCCCTGTGGGATCGACCTCACTCTTGTGACTTATTACTACTTGATGCGACCCGGTACACTTGCCGGTGAGTTTTGTGTGGAATCGTAATTTCCACCCATCATGCATCACGAGCGAATATTACATATTAATAATATATAGGGAAGTTAAAAATTCAACAACTAGTTTACAATTACCTCGGGTGTGAGAATCGAATTCGGTTGCATCCTGGCCTTCTTTGTAGGGACAATTCCAAGACATATGCTCTGATCTCCCACACTTGTAGCATACGCCTATTCCAGCCATGCACAGTCTGTTTGGATGATACTTTTTGCATTTTGGGCACCTCAAATCTTTTGGTTGAGTACTAGTCTGCCTTTCTAAATTTGGCCCCTAACGGTTGTCATTTCTTCGGTCGTTGTTCTGGCGTTGAGAACGTGAAATAGCAAAACTACCCCCCTTAAATCTTTGGCTCCTAGGTGTAATCTTCGTCTTCTTTCCCTCTTTCCTTGCGAAAGATTCCCGGCGGTCACTCCTTGCGACCACAGTCCTTCTCGAGCTTTCTCCTGTTGCTTGACCCGTGTTAACTAACTCCGGATAACTCACTATTCCCACGGGTACCACTGCACTCAGGATATCATTTCTGCCTTCATTTCCATTACCATTGTCATTGCCAACTCTAACTTGTTGTTCCATCCTACCTCTCGCTCGGCTGGTCACAGTAGCCACAGCGCCAATAGCAGCAACAGCACTCGTCGTCCCGGTCACAACATCGGTCAAGGTATCTATCGGTATTGTTACATCGTTAACTCTCCTTCCTCGACCCCGATTACTTCCACGACCGCGTCCACGAGGTGCCATTTGGTTCCTGTTCACACCAAACAAGTGATATCAAGGTGATCAGACTCGATATCTTAAGTCAAGTGCTTCAAATTACCAAAGGTACACTTATGGACTTCATGCTAGACGTATTGGTTAGATATCCTAACTAGCACAGGCACAGACTCAGAGCATACATTGAAGCATAAGCAGTTCCATCCCTCAGGCTCACGAGAACGAATTGCTCTGATACCATAATGTAACACTCTAATATTCAAATCCTTATGCTTGAGTCATAAGTCAATGATATTATAGTGGTACGACTCTTAGGTGGATTTGTAGTACATAAATATAAGTGTAATTGAAAGGAGTATTAATCGAGAAGCCTGAAAAGAGTAAAAAAATAAAATCGTGAAGTCGTATCACTCACGCATCGACAATTAAAAGATAAAGCGTGAAGTCGAAAGCGATATACAGATAAAGGTATGAAGGAGAATAAGAGAAAGACAGTATATAGATATATATAACATAAGTAAATAGCCACTAGTCGCGACCTGCGAAATTTAGGTTGGCTAGGGTACAATATAACAGTAGTTGATAACAGAATCTCCTAATCTCTCCCAAAAGAAACATAAGAACCTCTATAGGCAAGACCAGAATAGTTCAATACATAATAAAGCTTTTCAAATAAAGGTGGAGAGATTCTAAGCAAAATATAAAGTAGAGAACATAAAGATCTTCACCATCTCTCAGATGAACCACAGCTCACTTCTGAGCACCTGGACCTCTATCTGAAAAACAAGAGATATATACGGAATGAGAACCCCCGACCTATGGGTTCCTAGAACGGTAAAAGTGCCAAATAAATACAATGCATTGTAATAAAAACTCACTAAGCATCCTAGACTTCATTTCACCAAATATTCATCCTATGTTCTCGCTAATCCATAAATAGGCAACTGTTATAAGAGAATGCTAAATCTAAATCATATCATTCATGCTTCTCAACTCTTTCTCTAACTCTCCAACGAATCAAAGTTAGAGTCATAAATGAAACCATCACCAGTTATCCTATCTCAGCAATTCTATATCAAAACATCATATCCTCACCTGGAGCAAGTGAACTCACTTCACTGCGTCTACCCAGGGAACTCAAATTACCTCATTCAATAGTCATCATCATTATTCAATTACATCATCAACTCATCTCATCAAGAACAGCCCTCAGCGTCCACCGACACTAGCATAAAGGACCTCTCAGTTGTACAAACACAAGCAATACAGACAAGTAATACACAATTAAAGTACAAGTAGAACAAGTAGCACATAATCAGGTAATATAGCATATTTGATATAGCAATCCAAAATAAATAGGCAAACCCAAACAATTCAAACATATGCAAATGATGTATGCCTACCCTATGGCTGATGAGTCTCATCTGTCGGTTATAAAGCCAACCCGACAAGTCTTGGTAGCTAACCATTGGACTGTCCCTCTTTCGTGCATGCCCAACTCGAGTTATTCTCAATCATAAACATGATCATAATCATGATCATACAACACCCACACTGGTGTTTATCCACGGGGGCGAGATCATCCGGAACATTAATAGTGTCCGGCCACACTTACGACATAGGGTCAGCAGAGTATCGAGTCTCAACCTGGAGCATGTGGTGGCTAGTCAATGCTTTCATCTAGGGAAACTCGTATCTCAGATAATCATTTCACATTCATTCATAACACTCCATAATCATTCATCTTGACCATATCGTCATTTATACATCACATGATTTCACATTTTTTACATCACTCATCATAACCCGGGGCAAGTGGGGCGAAACCACAACCCTTGCATCCACCCTGGGAGCCTCTATACTAACCAACCTGGAGCAAGTGGGGCACAACCATAACCCTTGTATCTACCCAGGACGTACGTGCTCATATGCCCAGGAGGAACCAAGGAGGGGATCCTAACCTCCCACCATCTCGCTGGGAGTCATTTTACAATACCAAGAGGAACAAGGAAGGGGATCCTCACCGTCCTTCATCTCTCTGGGGTCGCACTTCTGAGAAAGAGAGCTCAAGATAAAACAATCATTCAAAGCCATATTTTCATTTCCAGTCATAAATCAATGTTTATCATAGCCATCCGGCTCATCATATAACCCATAAGTCCATAACCAGCCAATAATCATTATCAAATACAGCCCTTTGGCTCACGGCAAACACCGAACTTCCATCATCACCCTCAGCAACTCATGCAGTCATCATTAATCATAACTCATTATTAATTCTCCCTTTACTTTGCACATAAGTTACCACATCTCGTAGCCTCTTCCCATCACTAGGTATACTATAAGTATTGAGAACATAAAGGATGAGGATGGAGACTTAGAAGTCTGAAATTTGGCTTGAAAACTCAGCTTTGGGGTGAAAATGGGGTCACGCGTATGCGTCGCCAATGCGCACGCATGGAAAGCAGAAAAGTTATAGTGATGCGTATGCGTCGCCCATGCGCACGCGTGGAAAGCAGGAAAGTTATAATGACGCGTACGCGTCATCAATGTGCCCGCGTGGATGGGAGAAAAGTAAAGTGACGCATGCGCATTAGCAACGCGTACATGTGGGTGTGGTTTGTGCCCCACGTACAAAACCAGCACAATACCCGCACAACTCTCGGGAACTTTGGCTGGCATTTGAATTAGTACATCGACGCGTACGCGTCGGCCAGGCGCACCCGTGAGGGAGTGAAAATTTGAAAGTGATGCGTGCGCGTTGGCCACACGTACGCCTGGGAGTACGATCTGCCAAAATTTTTACTAAGTTAAAAAGCTGCAGAATTTCATTTTTAAACCTCAAACTTCCACCACACATAACTTCTTCTACAAAATTCCTTTTTCAATCATTTCTAAACCGTTGGAAAGATATTTGAATAAACTTTCATAAAAATCTATTTTTGAAGAATCCTGAACTCCATGGAACGAGTTACGGACCGCCAAAGTTGGTCAAAAATTAATTTTTATCCAAACATAGAAATCACCAATTTTTCCAATGTTCACAAGTCAAATTCATTTCCACTCATCCAAATGGCCACAACCCAACCACATTCACATAATTACACTCAAATAAAACCACACCTACCTCATCTACACAATTTCACCTAAAACTATCAAATTCCACACCTCAATTCCTCAAACCTTATTATTCAATAATCACACCAATTATTCACACATTCAACATCTAAAATCCATCCAATCTCTTATATCATCACACAATACACACATCAACTTACCTTCCTTTCCTCTTTTTGGCCTCTGGCCCAAAATTCACGGCCTCCGACCCAAATTCACAATTTAAATGCATATTCCACAAACCAATATTCATTATTCAATTCATCAAATTCTCAACACACCAAACATACAAATTCACACAATTCTCACCTCAATCATCAATTCTCATTACATAACAACTATACATATTAGTACCAACCATTTGTACAATCCAAACTTAATCCTAGAGGCATCTAGCCTAGGAATTTTCATCACACCACACGGTACTTAAATGAAACTTAAACCGTATCTCTTGTAGCCAAAATAATTGAACTTTTTCTTGAGAGTCTCCACCAATCCTTAGCTCCAAGCCTCACCAAAGCTCCTCAAGCAATATCAATCTTCCAATTGTGCACCAAAATCACCCAATACTCTAACATAATTAATTTTCACACTTATAATCAACCTAGGGTTCATGAAATTGATAAATCACAAGGGTTAGAGGGTTCTTTACCTTAACCCACAAAATTGGTTGATTGAACTCACCAATGGCTCATACTAGAGCAATCCTAAACAACCAAAATCACAAGATTACTTAACACCCATAGCCAAACTCGAATTTGATGGGAAAAACGAAAACTGGGCAGAGAACAGTGGATTAATCACCACAAAACTTAGATACAATTGTAGAGAATGAGAAGAGCGACGCGTGAATGCAAACGACTCATCAATCGGAGTTCCGGATCAAAAGTTATGGTGATTTGAAGTTTGATGGAGATAGAATTTTCTCTCTTCTTCCTCCCTTCTCCATAGCTGCGCCCCTCTCTCATTTCCTTGGTTAAATGAGCTGAAATACTCATAAATAATGTTTATATATGTTGGGTCTTGGACCCACTTGGGCCCGGTTCACTTATTTTAGACCGTTGGCCCAATTTTGGGCCAAAACCTTTAAGATTAGAGTTTTAAATCGTATTTTAAATATTTCTATCTTCCCTAATTATAACTCCTAATTTCTTGGCCTTATTCACTTATAATTAATTTTCTTGGCTGCAATACCAAACAGATCTCAGCCGTTAGTGCCGGTCGAAATTCCAGTGTGTGTTTTTACGCAGAAAACTATGTTTTCCGACTCAGAAAAATTCACTGAGTCCAAATATCATATTGAAATTATCAAATTCCGATTGTTAGATTTTCTAATCATATTTGCTCCTATTTAATTTATTATTTAATTAATTACGATTTGACCGAGTTTTACAAATGTATTCATACACAAAATAATGGACATATAGAATCAAACAAATCAAAGATTACAATCATAGAAAGAGAATAATACACAAAAGAATGAAATTAAGTGGTTATATGATGTAACCACACAATTAGGCTGAAAACTCACATGCTTATGTGTTCTTAGCTCAAAAATTATGTTCCACAATGTATAGTTCAAGCAATTTCCATCAAAGTTTAGTTTGGTTGTCACAAGTTCAACCCGATAAAAATAACCGAAAGTATTACTCCCGGGTCGTTCTCCCTAGGAATTACAATCGAGTGCTCAATTATTGGTTATGAGATTCACAAAGGTGGGTTGATGATAAAGAAACAAGAATATTAAATGGCAAGAAAGTAAACCAAACAACTAAAGATGACAAATACTAAAAAGAGGCATTCATGGCAAGGATTGAGAATCTAGGTTTTCTATCCTAGTCATTAATCATAACACAATAATTATCAAGAACTAAAGCCTATTACGTTATCTCCAACATCAGGAGAAAGTCAAATAAGCCTAATTAATCCCAATCCATAAGTAATGTTAATAGAAACAAGATTAACTAATCACTCTAGATCACCAATCTAAATTGGATACTAATAACTCAAGAATGCCTAATTTCTCTTTCCAATCCAAGAATGGTCAAAATCACCTCTAAACCTAAGCCAAGCATTTTATCAAACACTTGGTGTGCAATAAAAGAAAAGCATATTAAATTGCAAAAAATATAAAATCTATACTACCAAATGCAAGAAGATAACAATAATAACTCAAGCAAGCAAGAAAGAACAAAAAACATCAAATTGCATTAAATGAAATTAAAAGTGACAAGAGTGTTCAAAATTAAAGAGTAGCTCAAAAGTGAAATTAACAAGAGTAACTAAGAGAACAAAGATGTAATAATAAGAAATTGTAAGGAAAACTAATTGAAAACAAGAAATTAAACCTAAATCTAAGATGAAATTAAACTAAGAACCCTAATTTCAAGAGAGAAGAGGGAGCTTTTCTCTCTAGAACTAACCTAAGGCATGTTTCCAAAACTACTCTAATTGCTCCCCCCTTGTTCCTTCTTGATTTTGGCTTCAAATACTTCAGAAATGAGTTGAATTTAGGCCTGAAGCAGCTCACAAATCGCCCCCAGTGTGTTCCTTTAATGAGGTCACGTGACCAATGTCACGCGTATGCGTGGGTGACGCATGCGCGTTGCTATGATTTTCACAAATCCTCATTTCTTCATGAATTCTCCATTTTGCATGCTTTTTCTTCACTTCATTGATCCAATCCTTGCCCCCTAAATCTGAAATCACTTAACAAACATATCAAGGTTTCGAGTGGAATCAAAGTGAATTAAATTTGGCAATTTTAAGGCCTAAAAAGTATGTTTTCACTCTTAAGCACAATTTAGGAGAAATTCACAAAACCATACTATTTTATTGAATAAATGTGATAAAAGTGGTGCGGGCGGAAATTAGCCAATTAAGAAATTTTAGTAAGAACAACGTTGTAAGTACAGTTCTTAACCGACGAAAATCCGCTTATCAATTTAGAAGGGTTGTCACAAAATTAGAATGAAAATACTGGGAGTAGAAATCCCAGGTCATCTCCCAACGAGTTGACAAAAGGGTGCTATTTTATTAATCAGGAGTTTTCCGAGAAATTTTGAAAGTTGGAGAACAGAAAAATAAAGGATTATGAATTAAAGCAATGTAAATTAAAAGAGATGTATATAATCAAATAAAAAGCCTTGACCGGGGGAATGATTAATTGGAAGTTCTATCCTTGTTGGAATTCTCTCGAGTGTAGTATCAAGAGGTTGTTGTTTTCACTTAGTTAACCCTTACTAAATAAAAGAAAGTCAAGTGATTGAGCTAACTCTTATTCGCAAGTCCTAATCCTCTCCATTGGGAAGGATTAGCGTTAGTAAATAGAGAATTAGCCAACAACTTCCAAAATAACTAATCATTTGAGCATTCCAACTCAAGGGTCTCCTTTTAATCAACCCCCAAGTCAAGTTGGGAGTCTACTCCATTGACATCAATATAACGTTCACAGAAATATAAGAAGAAGACATGATAAATTAAATAAAATAGGAACTGAAATTTAATTAAAGGTAAAAATAATTCTTTACATTAATAAATCCCAAAATCATAACATACTTATCTGAACAGGTTAATAAGTAATCAAAAGAGTAAAGGAATAAGAAAGCAAACTAGAATAATAGCAACTTTGACGGAGGTAGTGATTCTTCTCAATATCCAAAGCAAAAGCATAAACTATAAAAACTATGAGCGTGTAGAAAACCTAGAGGAAGAGTGATTTCTCTCTAAGATTCCAATCTAAAATCTAAAAACTATGCGAATGAGAATGTGTGTTGAGTCTCTACTCGTCCCCTGGCTGTAGTCTGTGTTTCTGGGCTGGAAACTGGGTCCAAACTCGGCCCAAAATTGCCCCTAGTGTTTTCTGCAATTTCTGTAGGTAGCGCATGTCACACGTACGCGTCAGTCACACGTGCGCATCATTTGGCGATTTTCCTTGTCACGCGTACGTGTCAGGCACGCGCACGTGTTACCGTGCGAACTCCAATTCACGCGCACGCGTGAGCCATGTGTGCGCATTGCTCCTCGCTGGTTGTAAAAATCATGCAATTGTATGAATAAGTGTGCAGAGACTTGATAAAAACTACTCAATTAAGCACAAGATAAACCATAATATAGTGGTTTATCAATCTCTCCACACTTAAACATTAGCATGTCCTCATGCTAAGCTCAAGGAGATAGAAAGAATGTTTTGGGGAAAGTAAGACTAATGAGATGCATCCTATGTATGCAACTATATGCTTTGATGATTCTGTCTACTTGGTTAAAAGGTAAATAAGTTCTCCAACACAACCATAATTCAAATTCCACTAATTTAAATCACACAATAAAAGACAAGTAAACTTGTAAGAGGACAGCTCATGAAAGCATGGAATATAGAATCAAGCACCGAACCCTCAATGGTGGTGTATATGCACTCTAATCTCTCAAGTGTCTAGGGTTAATTCACTCTACTCTTCTCTAGTCATGCTTTCTAAAACTTTGTTCTTCATCTAACCAATCAACAAAATTTAGTATACCAATGCAAACATCATGAGGTCTTTTCAAGGTTGTAATGGGGCTAAGATAAGGGTGAGGATATATGTATGGCCAAGTGAGCTAAATATGAATCCTTGGTTAGCCTAAGTTCTCACCTAACATACACATACTCTATGTACTTTTAAAATCATGCCTAGTAACCCATAATTCCCACTTTTGCATCACACACTCATGTACCAAATTATCTTTAATTTTATCACATATGCATTGATCTTTTATTAAACTTAACACTGGGGTAATTTTGTCCACTTATTTATTTATTTATTTATTCATTTGAATAGTTTTTTTTTTATTTTTATAAAAGTAAACATAACATATCAATGCACATGAGTTTTTTTTTTTTCTGGTCTCACATGAGCATGGACCCAAGTTCCCAATATTTTGTCAATAGAACACTATACACTTTCATTAACCCAAGTTCTCACAGTTCCCCACACTTAATTAATACACAATCTCTAACTTAAGCCAACCAAAGATTCACTTTGGGTAATTAATTATTTTTTTGCTTAAGGCTAGTGATGTGGTAAAATATAGAACAAAAGGGGATTAAAAGGCTCAAAGTGGCAAACAAAGGTAATTGAAAAGGGTAGGCTATTTGGGATAAGTGAGCTAATAACAAATGATGGCCTCAATCATATGCAAGCATGTAAATATACTAAACAATGGACATATAGAATGGAATAAAATATAGATTACAATCACAGAGAAGGAAACACACAAGAATAAAATATTATGGTTAAATAATGTAACTATGTAATTAAGCTCAAATCTCACAGGTTGTGTGTTCTTAGCTATAAGTCATGTTCCAAATTACAATCCTCAAACAAGTTTAACAAAAAATTTTCAATTTAAATTAGTGAAATACTATAAAAAGGGTCTTGAAAAGAAACTCATTACTTTAACCAATCAAAACATACATGCAAACAATTATTATCATGTAATCCATCCTATCTTACAAAAGAAAAAGTCAAATGTTGGTGTTAAGAGAGAAAAATTACCTCCGGAAGTCAAGGACTGACCTCCCCACACTTAAGGCTTGGCACGGTCCTCCGTGCCATCAGTAAGGAGTGAGGGAGGGCTGGAAGCGTCGCCTCCAGTGTCTGGTTTGCCTTGACTGCCTGTGCTACTGGATGAAGGGGAGTCTGGGGTGTCCTTCTATTCTGGAGGTGGGTGTGTACCAGCTATGAGATCCTTCAGATAGTTGTATCTGTACTTGTTACGGTGCTCGATTTGCTCCATTCGCCGATCTTGCCGGTCGAACCTCTCAAGGATCTGTAGGAACATCTGATGGATGGATGGTGCTTGTGGTGTGGATGATGGTGGAGTGGAAGTAGAGGGAGTATCCAAGGATGGACCTGCAGGCCGGCTTGCAGAGGGAATTGGCGGCCTGATGTACTTCTCGTTCAGGACATACTGGTTGGCTCTAGGGATGATGACCTTCGTGTCGCCTGCCCGAGAGGATACACCTGCTGTAGAGAGTAAATCTGAAACCAAGGCGGGGAAAGGCAGGTTTCCCGCAATCTGTACATGTCCCATGGCTTACCGGATGTGTTAGGGTAGGTTGAGGGGTTGCTCTGTCAGGATGCACTAGATGAGAACAGCCATGTCGGCTGTGAAGGTCAACTCGTGAGTGCTTGGAAAGACATAGTGAGACATAATCTGTGCCTACACGCGAGCCTCTAGGGTGAGTGACTGGGCTGAGATGCTCTTGGGTTTTGAACGATGCTGCCCGTAGATCCACTTGCTGCCAGGTTGGGCTATAACTCCAAGTACGTTATCCCAGTCGAACTGATACATCTGACTCTTGCGAGATGCTTCTTGATATGCATCCGATCCCTCTGTACTTGGTGGAAGGTCCAAAGCTCTCTGTATAGCACTCTCAGAGACAGGGATTTGCTGCTGACGGACGAAGATAGTCTATAGAGTAGGCGAGTAGAAGTTTGAGTAGAATTCAACTACCCAGGATAAGTTAGCCTCTCGCGGCTGCTTCCTCAAAAATCCCCACTGTCTCCTCTCTATTCGGGGCTGCACAAAATCAACAAAGTGTGTTGAGACAATGCGTAGATGCTCATTGTTGTTGTTCCTCTCAGCTATGATGGGGAACATTTGTTCGCAGTAACGGTTAGCAAATCGTGTGGAGTCTCGGGCGGGAAAGGCTTTCTCTGATTCATCAACTTTAACGATCCTCTTCACCCGCTTTGTTGGCTTCTTGACACTGGTAGATGGAAGTGCCTTTGCCAGCGTTCTTTTGGTTCCTCTCCTAGCCGGTGGCTTGTCAGTGGCCTTCTCTTTTCCTTTCTTGGTACCCATGCCTAAGGAAGAAGAAAAAGGAGGAATGTGAAAGATAGATAACCAAAACCGGAAGGGAGAATATTCCAAGTGATAATGAATGCCAAAGGAAAGA
Organism: Arachis ipaensis; assembly: GCF_000816755.2. NCBI lineage: Eukaryota > Viridiplantae > Streptophyta > Magnoliopsida > Fabales > Fabaceae > Arachis > Arachis ipaensis. The sequence continues at coordinate 91,279,649 of NC_029789.2, forward strand.
TGTTAGTTCAAATACATGTAGCTATAACATGTAGGTAAGACATCAATTAAGAGCAATAAGGCAATTCATAATTAAATAGATGCAAGAGGTGAAAGCATGCAAGGAATAGGCATTCGAAGCATAACTCAAGCATCAAAAATTAAATGTGCCAATATAGAGAGTATTTGTATGATGACAATTGTGAATGATAATCCCAAATACATGTGGAGTGCAAGGGTTGTGAAAAAGAGGCATTCAAATAAAAGAGTAAAACAAAATAGAGTTCAAGATGACATAAGGGCTTTTTTACAAACACTTGGTGAGCAAGTTGGAATAGGATTGGAAATAATATAATCCAAATGTATATGAGAGCCAAGTTAAAATATCAATTGTCAAATCACTCCATATAATAACCACAAGCTTTAGGATAATAAGGTGATATCCAAATAAAAATCCAATACCAACATAAGAATGCAAGAAAAAAGAAAAGAAAAAGAAATCATAAATAAGTAAGCTAAAAGAAAGATAGAAAAGAAAGAAACATAAATAAATGCAATAATGAAAGAGTAGATGAGAGGAAGAAAAGAACCTTGATGAAAAAGATGAAGAAGGAAAGAAGAGAGTAGTAGAAAGTAAGAAAGAATAAGGAAGAAGGAATAAAGAAGGAAGAAATAATTAGGATTGAAAAGAATTAGGATTGGAGAGAAGAGATTTGAAATCAGGCGCTGAAGTGGATAATTTGTGCGTCGCATGCGACGCGTACGTGTGCATCACGTGTACACATGGATCGCGTTGTTTTCAGGCGATACGTACGCATCACGGACGCGTACGCGTGAGATGGGTTGTGCAATTGGCACGAAGGCAACCTCGCGCACGCACAACTCTCTGTTTAATACGCACATGTGCCAAAATTTCATACGACGCGTGCGCGTTAGGGACGCACACGCGTGGATGTCCTGGATGGGAAAACGATATGTACGTGTCAGGGACGCATACGCGTGAAAGGGCATATGCTCCTAGCACAGTTCTAGCCCCACACCATCATAACTCTCTGGCCATACATCCATTTACCTCGATTTGTAGGGCCATGCATACGCGGACGCGTACGTGTGGACTGGCAAAAACGCAAGCGACGTGTACGCGTAAGGGACGCGTATGCGTGGACTTGCTTGTACACCTGGCACGCCACCAGCACCACTCCTGCCCAACTCTCTGTTTAATTTTTATTTTTCACGCATACACATATGACGCGTATGCATCAGCGACGCTTGGGCGTCGTGTGCTCGTTTTTTTTTTAACTATGTCGCCTGAAGTGTTCGGTTCTTGTTATAAACAAAATGAAAAATACATAATGAAGATGAATGTGCAGAAATTATGAATGAAAACTACGAAAATTAAATTTAAATAGACTAAGAATGAGAAGAAACGATCATACTATGGTAGGTTGTCTCCCACCTAACACTTTTCTTTTACGTCCTTATGTTGGACGGTCCATAAACTCAATCTGTTTCTGTTGGTGGGTCCTCCAAAAGGAAGACCTCTAGCTCTTTATTTTCCTTCATCTTCTCACCATGATAAAGCTTTAAGCGATGTCCATTGACGTTGATGAGTTTGGAGCTTGAAGGATGACTCAGATGAAAGACTCCGTATGGCTCTGCCTTCTCCACTCTGTAGGGGCCTTCCCATCTGGATCTCAGCTTTCCTGGCATGAGCCTCAGCCTAGAGTTGTAAAGGAGAACCATCTCTCCAGGTCTGAACTCTCTTCTCTTGATATGCTTGTCATGCACAGCCTTCGCCTTCTCTTTGTATAATCTGGAATTGTCATAAGCTTCGAGTCGAAGGGTCTCTAGTTCTACTAGTTGTAGCTTCTTTTCAGCACCAGCTTTCCCAAATCCCATGTTGTGTTCCCTTACAGCCTAGAAAGCCTTGTGTTCCACCTCCACTGGAAGGTGACAAGCCTTTTCGTACACTAAGCGGAAGGGACTTATCCCAATGGGTGTCTTGTACGCTGTCCGATAAGCCCAGAGCGCATCAACAAGTCTAGTGCTCCAGTCCTTCCTATGAAGCTTTACTATCTTCTCTAGAATGCGCTTTATTTCTCTGTTAGAGACTTTGGCTTGCCCATTGGTCTGGGGATGGTAAGTTGTTGCCACCTTGTGAAGAATCCAATGCTTCTTCAGTAGACCTACTAATCTCCTGTTACAAAAGTGAGTGCCTTGATCACTCACGATTGCTCGTGGTGATCCAAAGTGACAGATAATATGGTTTCTAACAAAAGAGACAACAGTGTTAGCATCATCAGTACGGGTAGGAATTGCTTCCACCCATTTAGAAACATAATCTACAGCTAACAGTATATATAAGAAACCACCAGAGTTTGGGAATGGACCCATGAAGTCAATGCCCCAAACATAAAAAATTTCACAGAATAGCATAAGCTGTTGGGGCATCTCATCCCTCTTGGATATATTACCAAACCTTTGGCATGGGGAACAAGATTTACAGAAGGCAGTAGCATCTTTAAAAAGAATAGGCCTCCAGAATCCAAAGTCTAAAATTTTTCTAGCTGTTCTTTGAGGGCCAAAATGTTCACCACTCTCAGAAGAGTAGCAGGCCTCTAAAATGGACTGGAATTCTGATTGAGGCACACACCTTCTAATTACCTGGTCAGCACCATACCTCCATAGATATGGGTCATCCATATATAATATTTGGACTCGCTTTTCAGCTTGTCCCTTTGATGCTTAGTAAAATTGGGAGGGAAGGTATGACTAACTAGATAATTAGCTACAGGCGCATACCAAGGAACTACTTCAGATATTGCATGCAAGCTATCAAATGGAAAAGCAACATTGATAGGAGTGGAGTCATCCTTAATGTGTTCAAGGCGATTCAAGTGGTCTGCCACTAATTTCTGGGAACCACTCCTATCTTTAGTTTCTAAATCAAATTCTTGCAGCAACAGTATCCAATGTATTAACCTTGGTTTGGACTCTTTTTTAGCTAATAAATATTTTAGAGCTGCATGGTCTGAGTATACTACCACCTTAGTACCAAGTAAATAGGCTCGGAATTTATCCAGAGCAAAAACAATAGCTAGAAGCTACTTTTCAGTGGTAGTCTAATTAGACTGAGCAGTGTCCAAGGTCTTATAAGCATAAGCTATTACAAAAGGATCCTTACCTTCGCACTAAGCTAGTGCTGCTCCTACTGCATGGTTGGAGGCATCACACATAATCTCAAAAGGCTGGCTCCAGTCTGGTCCTCTCACAATCGGAGCTTGAGTCAAGGCAATCTTCAGCTTATCGAACGCATTCATGCAGTCCTCACTCAGCTCGAACTCAACATCTTTCTGCAGCAGTCTGGATAAAGGCAATGCTACCTTACTGAAGTCCTTGATAAATCTTCGGTAGAAACCTGCATGACCAAGGAACGAACAGACTTCCCTTATGGAGGAGGGGTAAAGCAAACTAGAAATCACATCTACCTTTGCTGGATCTACAGAAATACCAGTATTAGAAACAACGTGTCCTAGAACAATACCTTGTTTTACCATAAAATGACATTTTTCAAAATTTAATACAAGGTTTGAACTAACACACCTATCTAATACTCTAGCTAAACTATCCAAGAAAAGGTTAAATGAATCACCATATACGCTAAAATCATCCATGAAAACTTCCATACAGCTCTCAATAAGATCAGAAAAAATGCTCATCATGAACCTTTGGAAAGTAGCCGATGCATTACACAAGCCAAAAGGCATCCTTTTGTATGCATACGTTCCAAAGGGACATATAAAAGTAGTCTTCTCCTGATCCTCAGGAGCTATATGAATTTGAAAATAGCCTGTATAACCATCTAAAAAGCAGTAATGTGATTTACCTGACAGGCGATCAAGCATCTGATTAATAAATGGCAAGGGGTAATGATCCTTGCGGGTAGCTTGGTTGAGGCACCTGTAATCAATGCAAACTCTCCATGAATTCTACACTCTAGTTGCTTTGAGCTCTACATGCTCATTCTTCACTATTGTGACTCCAGACTTCTTGGGCACCACTTGTCCTAGGCTAACCCATTCACTATCTGAGATGATGTAGATAATATCAGCTTCAAGCAGTCTGGTGATTGTTCTAGAATTGTTGTCGGTAAGGAATTTCTCTTATAAAGAAGAAGAATTTCGTTGTAAGCATAGCTCCAAACCAACAAACAACTCTCACATCAAATTAAAATATGGTTTTGTCACAAAGAACAATCCCCAAATAAGAATTAACCGGAGTATTTCAGACTCCGGGTCGTCTCCCTAGGAACCAATGGAGTGCACGTGTATTGGCTATAGAGGGGAAAAAGGGGTTTTTGTTTATGAGATGGCAAGAAAATAGGTAAATTGAGCAAGTAAGCAAAGAAAGCAAATTAAAGAACTCTTGGCTAAAAATTGGGTACTTAAGATCACAATCCTAGTTAATACCAATTATTGACAATTATGAGAGGCCAACCCATTAAGTCTACTTCTCGAAGCATTAAGTACGTAACATTTACTCCTAGACTGGAAGTATGTCAAATAGGCCTAATCACATCCACCATAAGTCCTAACCTCCCTACCAATTGGTTTAGTAGTGGATTAGCGTCAATGGGCTTCAAATTGATCACACAGGGTTCTCAAATTACCAATTCCATGGTATCCAAAACTCAAGATCACTTAAGTCCCTTGGCCTAGACCAAGAGTTGACAAAACTACTCAAGAACTGAAGAAAACATTTCATCAAACACCTAGAGTGCAATAAAAATTGACATCATAACTTGCAAAGATACTAAAATCTACCACTATTAATTGCAAGAAAAGTAAATTCATAACTCAAATCAACATCAATTAAAGAGACATCAACATTAAAATTGCATTAAATGTAACAAATCCAACATAAGTGCATAAATGTAAAAGAGAGCATAAAAGTAAAATTAACACTACAAATCATGAGAATCAAGGAGTAGAAGTAAGAAATCATAAAAGAAATGAGATGAGAACATGTAATTAAACCTAAATCTAGGAGAGATTAACCTAACCTAATTCTAGAGAGAAGAGGGAGCTTCTCTCTCTAGAAACAAAACTACATGATGCTAAGGCTACAAAACAATTGCTCCTCTCTTGCTTGGACTTCAATTCTGCATGAAATACACTCAGAAACAAGTTGGATTTGGGCTTGGGCAGCTCAGAAATCACCCCCAGTGTTTTGCCATTAAGTGGGCCAAGTATGAGTATCGGTGCGCGCGCGCCCTGTGCGCGTGCGCGTCGCTGGCAAATTCCCAATCTGCGCGGAAGCGGTATGTACGCGTGCGCGTCCTTGTGAGAAACCACTTTTGCGCGTGCGCGCCTTGTACGCGGGCCCGTCCATTGGTGCATTCCAAATCTTTGTTTCTTCATGTATTCTCCTCTTTGCATGCTTTTCTCCTCATTTCTTCCATCCAATACTTGCCTAATGAACCTGAAATTACTTAACAAACACATCAAGGCATCGAATGGAATTAGGGTGGATTAAAATCACCAATTTAAGTCCTAAAAAGCATGTTTTTATATTTAAGAATAATTTAAGGGAGAATTACAAAAACATGCTATTTCATTGAATAAATGTGGGAAAAGGTGGATAAATCCCCCAAAATAAGCACAAAATAAACCACGAAATCAGGGTTTATCAAATCTCCCCACACTTAAACTAAGCATGTCCTCATGCTAAAATCGAGAAAGAAGCAAAGGGTATCACATTTATTCAATGCAAGCTACTAACTAAATGCAATCTGTTTATATGCAAGTTATCTACATGAATGCAATGGCTCGGTCAAAACAAGTCAATTTCCAAGAGTACACATGTAAGCACAAGGGCTAAGGTATTAGCAATCAAGCAAACCACAATTGGATTGAATCATTATTAACACACTCATGCATTCTATTTTAAACACCACACATATGCATTGATTATTATTGAACCTTGAACCTTGGGGCATTTTGTGCCCTTTTTATTGCAATTCTTTTTCTTTCTTTTTCTTTATATATTTTTTTCTTTTTATTTTTCTCATTTCCAAATTTTTTTTTTTCATAAAGTATATATACAAGTACCAATGCATATGGTTTTACATTTGATTAATACATGAGTATATACCCAATTCCCAAAATTTTTCAATAAAAATATAAACACACTTTTATCTCTACCCAATGTTCCCAACTCTCCCAAAATCAAATAATGAACACTCTCACTAGCCTAAGCTAATCAAAGATCCAAACAAGGGACATTTATTACTTTTCACTTAGGCTTGTAATGTGCTATAATTAAGAATAAGTGGGTTAAGCATAGGCTCAACATTGGCTAACAATGGAAGATGAAAGGGTAGGCTACTTGGGTAAGTGAGCAATTTGAACAATGGCCTCAATCATATAAATGCATGTATATACAAATAATGGACATAAAGAATCAAACAAATCAAGTATTACAATCATAGGAAGAGAATAATGCACACAAGAATGAAAATAAGTGGTTATGTATGTGTAACCACACAATTAGGCTCAAATCTCACATGCTTGTGTTCTTAGCTCAAAACATGATCCACAAAGTATATACTTCAAGCAAGTTCTAAAAAAAATTTTTTTTTTAACCAATTGGGGTGGTGCCCAAAAATGATTTTCTTGGAAATTTCCATCATATTGATTGAGCTTATTCTAATGTAAAATTGTGATTTAGAAAAATTCTCCTAGTTTACCCCTTTTTCAATCAAAACACGTTTCGTCTATCAACAACTAAGATGCAAAATATATATATATCTATACTAAAAGTGTACAACAACCAAAATAAGAGTATCTACGAAAGCATAAATATGTACAGCAATCCCAAAATGATCTAAAACGTAAAGTGCGAAATAAAACAAAATAGAGTAGCAGCGAATAGAAATAAAAGTCTGAAAGTTCACCACATAAGTGCAAACACCGGTCACGAACGGTGACCTCCCCACACTTTAGGATTGAGCATCGTCCTCGATGCTACTACTGAAGCTCGGGATGGGGGTCAACAATCGCACCAGGCTGTGGCTCATGCTCAGGCTCGGGCTGTGGGACTGGAGGTGGCACTGGCTGTGGCTCCGGAATTTCATGATGGACCTCAGGAGGCTGCTGGACCTCAGTGGTGGTCTGCGTCACTGGTGGTGCCTCCTGCTGTGTCGGCTCCGCACCATGCTCCTCCTCCTGATCCTGCTCATCAGGGGCGGAAGACTCTGGAAGTGGAGGGAGCTCGATACCCTGTGATGCAGCCGCCTGGTCTAAGCGGTCGAGGTGTCGCATGACGCGACGCTCGAAGCGCTCCATGAAGCGAAGAAGGTGCTGCACTAACAGATAGGTCGGCTCAGGTGCTGATGGTGGTGCAGGTGCTGTTGTGGACGAAGAGGGTCCAGCTGCGGTGGAGGATGAAGGTCTAGCTGCCTCGACTACCGCTCTAGCTCGAGAACGGCGGCTAGTTGGGGGCTTTTCATGCACCCATACACCCCATGGAATAGTAACTTCCTTGTCATCATCATCTGGAGGTGGTGGTGTCACGTCCTCGTCCTCCCACGGGACATCGGCTAGCTCAGCTAAGCTAGTAACCAGTGTCGGAAATGGTAGCAAGCCACGAATATGAGCTCTCCACATGCTATGCCTAATTAGTCGGGGAAAATACACCTCCTTCCCCTCCATGATACACCCAATCAAAACTAGCATATCCATCGGAATCTCTGAAAAGTGAGTGGTAGGGAAGACATAGTGGGCAAATATCTGTTGCCAGGTCCTAGCCTCCCTAGTCAGATATGCAAATAGCATGCCCTTGGGCTTTGTGTTGCTCGAATCCATCACCCAGGAAGCATCTGGTGTAGCAATCACGTGCCTAAGCGCCTCATAGTCAAAAGTCATGGAGAGGAGAGCTACCTCTGCCTGCTGGTAGGCACAAGTCTCAGGAGTACCAACTCTGCAGAGCAATGCATCCCTTAAGGCATCCTCAGTGGTCATAATCTCTCTACCCCTCAAGTGTGCTGAATCCAATTTTTGTCGGAAGAAGTTACAGTAAAATTCTTTGACCCACGAGATGTTAATCCGTCCCAAGTCCCTATCAACAAAATCCAAGCCCAGCTCAGAAATACGGGCGTTTATGGCATGCCTCACATCATTGGGAAGATTCAGCTTCTTCTCAATGTTCAGCTTTGTTTTTGCATAACGAGAAAGGCGTAGTTCGCAGTAGAGGTTTGGGAACGTGGTTGGATCAGTGGATGGAAGTAACTAATTTTCTTTTTCCTCATCATTTAGCAGATTCTTAGCATAGTTAGCATATGGTGAGGGTGTAGAGGTCTTGGAGCGCTTCCTCTTTTTGGAAGTGGTGGCTATAGCCTTTCCTTTATCCGACATCCTGAAAACATAGATAGTATAATATAAGCCTATAGCCAAGTATATACAAAGCACTCAAAGCAAAGCATATTCATGAAGTGAATAAGGAAAGAGGATTTCTTGGAATGTAAGCAACAGAATACAGAATTCAAACTAAACTTTAAACCAAGAATTCAAATCATGTTTTGCACATTATTTGTTAACTGGGTTCAGAAAGCACCATATCCAAAAGAATGACAAAAAGAGTTAGGTTGAAAACCAAAAGAAGTCAGGTGGTTAAAGAGGTTAAAGTTAGAAATCAGTTCGAAAACTAGTGACATGGTGATACTTTCTCAATTCGAAAAGAATGCACACAACAAGGCAGTAAATACGTTCACAATCATGAATTGCAGCAAGTCATTAATGATGAAATATGATATTGCTAGAAAGCAACTAGTAAGAAACAACCATCTACCAATGTAAAGATCACTAAAATCATATGAATCTATGTTGGTAAAATCAATTCATTAAGGAATGAACCAATCAAAAGGCGTTCAACAATAATTTCAAGGAGGCATCAATGTCACAAGTCAAGAGAAACGTGGAAAACCTTGTTGTCTATGTGGCTTAATGCAAATTGTGCATGAATAATGCGAATTAAACCAGCCTTACAGATCAAAAATCTTCAACTTGTGTGTTGATGTAAAAGAGGCATGAGACTTTAAAAGAATTACAAGCAATGGCCAATCGAAAAGCTTGCTCACTATGCAATGCAAAGAAGCAAATCAGCATGAATAACAAGCAAGAATATGAAAATCATGACCAAAGAACTTGTTCTTTAGGAGTTTCATAAACCGTTTAGGGAACAGCACTCTAATTGAGCAGAATTCATCAACTAGGGGCTATTTCATTCATTAAACAAGATTAACACCAAAAGTTGTGGTTAATGAAAATCTGGCAGCATTTCAGTAGCAAATTGGCTAATTCCCAAATTTAAACAGTTGCACCAAATTCCATATGGATTCATTAAGGAATCAGAAACACAGAAATTGGGTCTGAATCCATATGAATGGGTGAACAAGCCAATAATGCAGCACAAACAGCAGCAAGCAGAGCAACAGAAAATAGTTCAACTAAATCAGCCAAGAAGCAATCATGAACAAGTGAGCAGCCAATATCCATGAGTAAAGCAACATTTAATAACAGTAGCCAAGTAAAGTTAATGCTTGAATGGAAACAACAATGAAACAGAGCAATTCCCCACAGCAGAGGAAATTCAAACAATGCCTAAATCCACTACTCAGCCCAGATTCACTAACCACCTAATTCAAACTAAACTAACTAATCTAACCTACTTAAGCTAATCCTAATTACACTAATGCAATTACAGTAAACAGCAAAACGAAGTAGAACAGGGGAGGGTATGGAACCTGGGGGGACGGAAACTGAACAAGGAAAATGAGAGGAAGGTGAAGGGGGGTGATGAGAGAAAGGACTGGGCAGAGCAGCATGGCGGTTGTGTTGCACCGCTAAACTTGTGCCGGCGACAATGATAGCTGCAGCGAGTGGCGCAGAGGCAGCGAGAAACAGAGAGCAGAGGGGCAGTGAAAGAGAAAGGAAAGAAAAGTGAGAGAAGAAGGAGAAGACGGCGCGGTGATGGTGGTTGGCGGCGGCGACGGGATTGGAGTGCTCGCCGGAGGTGAGGTGGTTGCTGGGAGAAGTTTGAAGATGGAGGGGGGTTGAATGGTGTGAGAAGGAAAATGGAACGTTGGGGATGGAAAGGGTATGATACGCGAATGCGCTAGGGCTTCGCGTCTCTGGGGTAAGTGAAAATTCGAATCCACGCGTGCGCGTATGCTGCGCGTTTGTGTGGGTGGAAGAAATGAGGAACGGCGTGAAAGCGCCATGCGCGCTTGCGCGTTGACAGAGGGATCAGAATGGGCGCGGACGCGTAAGGTGCGCGTCGGCGTGGATGTGCTGGGCTGAAGGCACAAAAGAGGCCCAGAGTTGGCACAACTTTCGGGTCCTTTGGCCTGGATGATGCCAAGATGCATCGACGCGTGCGCGCACTGTGCGCGTTCGCGTGGATGGCTTGAGCTTACTGGATGGGCGCGGAGGCGTGAAGTACGCCAACGCGTGAACAGCGAAACAGGGAGTGATGCGGACGCGTACAACATGCGTCCACATGGGTTGAGGCACAGAGTTGGCCCAAAAGTGGCGCAACTCTCTGGTTTTTGGCCCAGGAAACTAAAATGCGCAGCCGACGCACACGCGCACTTTACGCTTGCGCGTGGCTTGCTTTTTCTTCTCTTTATTTTTTTAGACATCAAAAGACCTCATAACTTTCCATCCTTTTCTAAAACTCTAGCTAAGGTGTAAGATTAAGCACATTTGGAGACATAGAGGCATTTTCAAATAACTTGAGAAAACTTGCAATTCAAGCAAAAACTCAATTCAAAAATAAATTCATCCCTTATTTAAGCATAGAATGCATAAACACCTTAGTAAACAAAGGAAAATATACCAAGAGGTAAAGAAACTATATATAATGGAACCCAATTCATTCATTCATTATATCTATAGGAGAATGGAAAGAGTTTACCATGGTGGGGTGTCTCCCACCAAGCACTTTTAGTTTAAGTCCTTAAGTTGGACATTGGGAGGCTCCTTGTCAGGGTGGCTTATGCTTGTACCCATCCTTGAACCTCCAAAAGTGCTTGTCCTTCAATCGGTTGTCAGAAGTTCCAACCTTCTTCATTAAGCTTTGGTGAGGTTCTTTCCAAGACGTGAGCTCCCAAGAATGACTACCATAGGATAATCCAGGATCCCATATCTTGTCCTCGCAACCATCTTCTAGTTGATTGTCTTGACTGTGTCCGGGCGACGAGAAAATAGAATTCTCATGGAAGCACCACTTTACTCTCCTAGACCCATTTAGTTCAGCATTACACCAATCCATGCTCTCTAATTCCGAGCTTCCCACCATAATGAGCCTAGATTTAGAACGCCAACCACTAAACATCCTCCTTTTTCGCTTGATTCCACAAAGCGCCCTGAGTTGGCCATCCGTTTCAAGCAAACCATACTCAAATGGGATAACACAGCTGCGAGTTAGAAGTTTTACCCACTCAAATGGAGGATCGGATGATGAATTAGGTAGAGAGATTTCCAAAGATCGTGATAAAGCATGCTCTACTCCCGTCCATCCCTTTCGAGAGGTTTCCACCACTTGGTGAGGTTCTTCAAGTTCCCCCTCATGCCAAGCTTCCTTAGGTTCACCTTCTTCTTCACCAATTTCCTCTATTTCTTCCCCATCGCTCTCATGGTAGATAGGAGATCTAGTGAAGTCTACCTCATCATCAAGTCTAAGCAAATTGGGGAAGGATTCTTCAAACTCAAAAGGATCATATGTTGATTCGGAATCATCATAGGTAGGAAAGTTTGTTGCTTGGAGCACTTCCTCCAGTTCTTCACTTGCATCAGGCTTTGGAGGTTGCAAGCCCTCTTCAACCTTGCTTTCCAATGTACTGGTGGAGGGTTCAACAAGATTGTTAAGGGGGTTGATCGAAGTGGGCAAAAAATCATTAGAGATGGAATCCACTTCTTTATCAATTTCCTTTAACTCATTGTTTATTCCTGCGATATTGCTCTCTTCTTTGATACTCCCTCCACATTCCTTGGAGGAGGTTTCCTCAACTTGGGACTCCTTTATGTACTCAACATATCCTAAACATCCATCCACCACTTCCTTTTGTTCGCTAATCTCTATCTTCTCCTCTTGTTGTGGTTCTTGATTCAATTCTTCTTCCTCGCCATGGAGTTCCATGTTCATATCCTTGCTAAGCTCTGGGGTTACTTCTCCGCATCCAACAATGGAAGTACTTATGGCGCATGAGCTTAGGTGAGATGTTAGGTGACCCACGGCTTCTACTATGCCGGCCACCCTTACTCTTAACTCCTTGAACTTGGTTTCATCTTCCTCTTGTCGCCTTAAAATACGAGATTCAAGGTCTCTCAGTTCTAACAGGAAGGCTTCGTCAGGAGATGGTGTTGGAAGAGAAAATTCATCAGTTAGGGAAGAATTGTTATAATCGGAAGGTGGTTCATGTTGGTGAAGATCTTGAGGTGGTGTATGTTAGGGAAGAATTGTTATAATCGGAAGGTGGTTCATGTTGGTGAAGATCTTGAGGTGGTGTATGTGGAATTTGTGGTTCTTGAGAGTATTGGTATTGGGATGGGGGTTGTTCTACATGTAATTCTAATGGTGGTTGATATGGTGTGTATAAGTTATGGTCATATGGAGGCGAATGATGGTATGAGGCTTGTGAGTATGACGTGTGGCTATGTTGAGGATATGTCTCATAGGCATATGGTGGTAGTTCTTGGAAGTCACAAGGAAATTCACCATAGCTAGTGGATTGATATGCATCATAGAACGGCTCTTCTTTATAGTGCATTGGTGGAGGTTTTTGCCATGGAGGTTGATCAAGTGTTTGAGGCTCCTCCCACCTTTGATCTCTAATTCCTTGATGTACATCCTCATTGAAGCTTTCATCTCCTACAACATAGTTTGAGCTACACTCATAGCCAAAGTGAGAATTCATAGTGATGTGGAAAATAAAAACAAAGAGCGATAAGAAATGAAGAAGGCTAAATCCTAAAATTAGCAAAAATCAACAAATAAACCAAAGATAAAGCTATTCACAATATTTACAATAGCCAATAACATAGCACCATTGGCTCCCCGGCAACGGCGCCATTAATTTGATTGTTCCAGAATTGTTGTCGGTAAGGAATTTCTCTTATAAAGAAGAAGAATTTCATTGTAAGCATAGCTCCAAACCAACAAACAACTCTCACATCAAATTAAAATATGTTTTCGTCACAAAGAACAATCCCCAAATAAGAATTAACCGGAGTATTTCGGACTCCGAGTCGTCTCCCTAGGAACCAATGGAGTGCACGTGTATTGGTTATAGAGGGGAAAAAGGGGATTTTGTTTATGAGATGGCAAGAAAATAGGTAAATTGAGCGAGTAAGCAAAGAAAGCAAATTAAAGAACTCTTGGCTAAGAATTGGGTACTTAAGATCACAATCCTAGTTAATACCAATTATTGACAATTATGAGAGGCAACCCATTATGTCTACTTCTCGAAGCCTTAAGTACGTAACATTTATTTCTAGACTGGAAGTATGTCAAATAGGCCTAATCACATCCACCCATAAGTCCTAACCTCCCTACCAATTGGTTTAGTAGTGGATTAGCGTCAATGGGCTTCAAATTGATCACACAGGGTTCTCAAATTACCAATTCCATGGTATCCAAAACTCAAGATCACTTAAGTCCCTTGGCTTAGACCAAGAGTTGACAAAACTACTCAAGAACTGAAGAAAACATTTCATCAAACACCTAGAGTGCAATAAAAATTGACATCATAACTTGCAAAGATACTAAAATCTACCACTATTAATTGCAAGAAAAGTAAATTCATAACTCAAATCAACATCAATTAAAGAGACATCAACATTAAAATTGCATTAAATGTAACAAATCAAACATAAGTGCATAAATGTAAAAGAGAGCATAAAAGTAAAATTAACACTACAAATCATGAGAATCAAGGAGTAGAAGTAAGAAATCATAAAAGAAATGAGATGAGAACATGTAATTAAACCTAAATCTAGGAGAGATTAACCTAACCTAATTCTAGAGAGAAGAGGGAGCTTCTCTCTCTAGAAACTAAACTACATGATGCTAAGGCTACAAAACAATTGCTCCCCCCTTGCTTGGACTTCAATTCTACATGAAATACACTCAGAAACAAGTTGGATTTGGGCTTGGGCAGCTCAGAAGTTACCCCCAGTGTTTTGCCATTAAGTGGGCCAAGTAAGAGTATCGGCGGGCGCGCGCCCTGTGCGCGTGCGCGTCGCTGGCAAATTCCCAATCTGCGCGGAAGCGGTATGTACGCGTGCGCGTCCTTGTGAGAAACCACTTTTGCGCGTGCACGCCTTGTACACGGGCGCGTCCATTGGTGCATTCAAAATCTTTGTTTCTTCATGCATTCTCCTCTTTGCATGCTTTTCTCCTCATTTCTTCCATCCAATACTTGCCTAATGAACCTGAAATTACTTAACAAACACATCAAGGCATCGAATGGAATTAGGGTGGATTAAAATCACCAATTTAAGGCCTAAAAAGCATGTTTTTACATTTAAGCATAATTTAAGGGAGAATTACAAAACCATGCTATTTCATTGAATAAATGTGGGAAAAGGTGGATAAATCCCCCAAAATAAGCACAAAATAAACCACGAAATCGGGGTTTATCATCTGGTCACTTCTTTCTTGACAACTTCTAAGATGGTGGGGTTCAGTCTCCTTTGAGGTTGATGGACAGGCCTTGCTCCCTCTTTTAAAAATATTATGTGCTCACAAACTTGAGGGCTGATGCCTACTATATCCACCAAGCTCCACCCAATTGCTTTCTTGTGTCTTCTCAGCACACTAAGCAACTGCTCCTCCTGTTGGGATGTAAGTTCCCTTGCAATGATAACTGGGAGCTTCTGATTGTCCTCAAGGTAAGCATACTTGAGGTGGGTGGAATGGGCTTTAACTCCATTTTCTGCTCATAGCTCGGCACTTGATCATCTGGAGCTAGTGATAATGGCAAAGTGTCCTCATTGTGTTCAGGGGGTTTTCCCACACTTGTATCTTGCTCCATGTGCATCTCTTTTACTTCTTCTTAGTGAACTGTAGCTATAGTCTCATCAATGATATCGCACTGGAAGATGGAATAATCTTTCAGAGGGTGCTTCATAGCTTCATCCAGGTTGAAGCTCACTGCTCTGCCATCTATCTCAAAAGAGTAAGTTCTTGCGAAGGCATCTAATTTGAACTTTGAAGTCTTCAGGAATGGCCTTCCAAGCAGGATGGATGATGGTCTTCCTGAGTCATTAGGGGGCATCTCCAAAATATAGAAGTCAATAGGAAATGTGAGCCCCTTAATGCTCACCAGCACGTCCTCAGCAATTCCAATCACTGTGATTATGCTTTTATCTGCTAAAACAAAAGAGTTGCCGACCTTTTTAAGGGAAGGAACCTCAAAGCATCATATACAGACAATGGCATTATACTAACACAAGCACCTATGTCACACATGCAGTCAGAAAATGTTACACCCCCAATGGTACACGTAACCATACATGGCCCTGGATCACTACATTTTTCAGGTATATCACCCATTAAAGCAGATATCGAGCTACCTAAGGGGATGGTTTCTAAATACTGTATTCTATTCTTATGCATGCATAAATCCTTCAAAATTTTGCATATTTAGGTACCTGGCTAATGGCATCAAAAAGTGAAATGGTTACCTCAACCTTTTTGAAGATTTCTTCCATCTTTGGATCGAGCTCCATCTGCTTTCTGGACTTCTTAGCAAGGTGGGGAAAGGGGATATGGATGGCGTCTCTTGCAGCTTCAGCTTCCTTTGGTGCGCTATTCTCTGGTTGAGTTGCTTCTTCCTCAGCCATGTCTTGTACTTCATCCTCCTCTTCAGCATCTTCTACCTCAAAAACATCTTCAACTTGAGTGTTCTCCTTTGAGCTTGCCTCCTCATGATTCCTCTGTTGCAGTTTGGTTCCGGACCTCAAAGTGATGGCATTGATGCCACCTTTGGGGTTGGGTAAAGGTTGAGAAGGAATGGCACCGGAGCTTGAAGATTGATTGTTGGAGGCAATTAGTGAATCTATCTGGGAGACGAGAGCTTGTAAAGTAGCATTCAGACCGTTCATGGTAGAGGTAAGTGTATTCTGAATGTCTTGTTGTCCTTGGGCCATAGTACGAAACATCTCATCATTAGAAGAAGAAGGGGGGTAAGTGATTTGAGGGGTCTGCTGATGGTTGTTCTGAGGCGCTTGGAACTACCTTTGGTGAGGTGCTCTGTAAGGCTGGTTCTGGTTTTGCTATTGATAGGGAGGATTCTGTTGATACCAGTTTTGCTGATTGTTATTATTATTCCACCTCTGATTTCTCTGGTTGTCTCTGCCTCCTCTGTTATAGTTGTCCCTCCATCCTTGGTTGGAGTTATCCCTCCACCCCTGGTTGGAGTTGTCTTGCCAACCTTGGTTATGGTTCCCACCTTGGTTATAATTGCCGCCTTGTTCATAGTATCCTTGATTCGGGCGGTCATAGAAGTTATGAGTAGCTGCCAAGGTGTTGTCTTCTTGTTGGAGCTGCGGACACTCATCAGTGTAATGAGTATAATCAACACATATTCCGCATACTCTTTGAGGAACTAACTGTTGACTATGTTGTAATGGGGGAGGCTGAGGTTGTTGTTGATTCAGCTGTATCTGCTTCAGTAAGTTGGTCATCTCTCTCAGAGTCTGAGTGAGAGCAGCAGTCTCACTGCTAGAGGAAACCTCTACAACAGCCTTGGGATGGTTGTTTCTGTGCCTGACATTCCGGGTATATTCCGCTAGATCGATGATCAGTTTCCATGCCTCTGTCGCCGTCTTGTACTTCTTCATAGAGCCATTACTTGCAGCATCTAATGTAGTCTTATCCTGAGGCTTCAAGCCTTGTGTAAAGTAGCTGATCAACATGATCTGGTCAATCTTGTGGTGGGGACATGAATCTATGAGATTCCTAAAGCGCTCCCAGTATTCGTAAAGGGTCTCTGACTCGCCTTGGATAATGCAGGAAATCTCCGTCCTCAGTCTATCTGTAACTTTAGCTGGAAAGTATTTTTCCATGAACTCCCTTGTTAGCAGATCCCAGTTGGTAACGACTGCTTCAGGTTGAGTGTAGAACCACTCTCTTACCTTTTTTCTCAAGAGAAAATGGGAAGGCAGACGGCAAAATAGCAGTTTCATCTGCACCCTGACGCCTAACAACTGCACAGGTCATCTGAAATTCCCTGAGGTGCTTGATAGGATCCTGAGCAGGTAAGCCATGAAACTTAGGTATTAGGTTGATTAGCGCAGTCTTCAGTTCAAAATCTCGAGCCAGATTTGGGTGACGAGCTAAATACGATTGCAGTGTAAAGTCTGGAGCTCCCTCTTCCTGGAGAGTAATCCTTCTGGATTCCGCCATATTACCTGCACATAAATCAACAGAATCAGTAGAAAAGGAGCATGTTTTTTCCTCAGATGGTGCTTCAGATTCGTCTTCAGAAGGGACTGGTGAATTGGTAGTAACTACTTTACCACCCTCAGAGGTTAACCTACTCCGAGCTTGCCTAATACGTGAAATAGTTCTTTCAATTTCAGGATCAAACGCAGCTAAGCTCGGGTCAGGCAGTGAACGCGTCATTCAATCAAAGAAACATACAACTCATGGTAATAAAATAAAATAAAATATGCAAAAATTAAAAATATGTACACCAACTAATAATTTAGCACACAATTGCAACTCCCCGGCAACGGCGCCAAAAATTGATTCGGGCGGAAAATAGCCAATTAAAAAATTATAGTAAGAACAACATTGTAAGTATAGTTCTTAATCGACAAAAATCCGCTTATCAATTTAGAAGGGTTGTCACAAAATTAGAATGAAAATACTAGGAGTAGAAATCCCAGGTCGTCTCCCAACGAGTTGACAAAAGGGTTCTATTTTATTAATCAGGAGTTTTCCGAGAAATTTTGAGAGTTGGAGAACAGAAAAATAAAGGATTATGAATTAAAGCAATGTAATTAAAAGAGATGTATATAATCAAATAAAAAGCCTTGACCGGGGGAATGATTAATTGGAAGTTCTATCTTTGCTGGAATTCTCTCAAGTGTAATATCAAGAGGTTGTTGTTTTCACTTAGTTAACCCTTTACTAAATAAAGGAAAGTCAAGTGATTGAGCTAACTCTTATTTGCAAGTCCTAATCCTCTCCCTTGGGAAGGATTAGCATTAGTAAATAGAGAATTAGCCAACAACTTCCAATTTAACTAATCACTTGAGCATTCCAACTCAAGGGTCTCCTTTTAATCATCCCCTGATGCATCTCTTTCAAGGTTCAAAAGAGATCCAAGTTTGAATAGCTTCTCTTCCAAGATAACTACTCAATTGGATGAAGATCGAAAGCTTTCAAGTAAAATCAAGAGGGAAGATAGAAGAAGAATAATGAAAATTAGCATTGATCCATCAAATTACAACAGAGCTCCATAACCCAATGAAAGGGGTTTAGTTGTTCATAGCTCTTGAAAATGAAAACAAAGATGGAGAATACATCATAAAACTAGAAATTGCAAAGAAAGTAAAATACAGAGAGTAGTTCTCTTTTTCCCAGCCTCCAGAACTTCTTCTCAATTCAAAGCTACTCCTATATATACTACTTTTCTCAGCTTCTAGTGTGATTCTTCAAGTTTTGGGCCTTTGGATCTTGAGTTTGAAGCAGTTCCTTTCTTTATTTGGGCTTGGCTTTACTTGCAGAGAGAGAGTGCGAAGTGGGCGGAGACTTTAGTTCAGGACGTTAGGGGTGTTAATATTTAGTGAGAATATAAGTTTGAGAACGTTAGTGACACTTAACATTGTCACTAACGTTCCAATGCACCCCTTTGCCTCATGTTAAAACCCACGTTAACTCGGTTAACGTGGCTTTTAACGTTGCCTTGTTAACCTTCGAGAACGTTAATGACACTCAACATTGTCACTAACGTTCCAGTGTGCCCCTTCTTGCTTCACGTTAAAGCCCATGTTAACCAGGCTAACGTGGCTTCTAATGTGGGCCTTGCCATCCTTCGAGAACGTTAGTGACATTCAACATTGTCACTAACGTTCCAATGTGCTCCTAGGTCTCATGTTAGAGTCCACATTAACTAGGTTAACGTGGCTTCTAACGTGGCCATCTTTAGCCATCCCAACGATAGTGACAATGTTGAGTGTCACTAACGTGGGCTCATCCTTCATTCCTCATCGTTAGCTTCCACGTTAACCAAGTTAACG
Organism: Arachis ipaensis; assembly: GCF_000816755.2. Classification (NCBI taxonomy): domain Eukaryota; kingdom Viridiplantae; phylum Streptophyta; class Magnoliopsida; order Fabales; family Fabaceae; genus Arachis; species Arachis ipaensis. The sequence goes on from NC_029789.2 coordinate 91,298,937, forward strand.
TGGAAGTTAACGTGACTCTTGGGGGTTGTGTGGTTGCTTCAACGTTAGTGACAATGTTGAGTGTCACTAACGTTGTCGACAACTCTTCATCCTTTACGTTAGTTCCCACGTTAACCAAGCTAACGTGGGAGTTAACGTGGTACTTTGCACCATAGGCCAACGTTAGTGAGAATGTTGAGTGTCACTAACGTTGGCTTCTCTTCCCCCCTTAACGTTAGAGGCCACGTTAACTAGGTTAACGTGGCTTCTAACGTGGCCACTTATGAGTAATTGCCAACATTAGTCACAATGTTAAGTGTCACTAACGTTGGCTCAACTTTTCTTCTCCACGTTAGAGTTGACGTTAACTTAGTTAACGTGACTCTCTAACGTAGACATTGATGGCTTTTTGAGAGTGTTATTGGCAATCACTTTTCTCATTAACCTTGCAAGTTACCTCCCCTTTTCTTGCTTCCTTTTGGTCCTGAAATCAAGCAATAAAGTGCATCAAAGCTCCAGTCCAAGTCATGAGTAATGCAACATAATATTTGTCACTAAACTTATGCAAAATCCTCATGAAATTATGTAAAATGCACAATGTATGCTTGAATCAAGGCATAGGTGAATATCTACCCAAAACTAGCTTATTTCCTAAAGAAATGCATGAAACTAACCTAAAAACAGTAAAGAAAAGGTCAGTGAAACTTGCCAAGATGCCCTAGCATCACAACACCAGACTTAAAGCTTGCTTGTCCCTAAGCAAGTACTGGAACAAGAGAATGATGAATGGAATGTCCAGAGGAATGAGTCATTCTTGTGGAAGTTATGTTACTGATTTTATGGTGGTTTCATGCATAGCAACTTAGGTTCATTCCATTACTGGTTTTCAGACCTTTATCATGTCTCTAAACACTTACTTTGTTTATATCCCATGAGACTTTTATTCATTGATCCTTTTATTGTTATTTCAAGGGTTATTTGTGTTATTTAGGCTAAGTGTTCTGTAAGGGGGCAACTCTTTAAGATAAGTTTTCAGCCAACACTCCCAAACCAGTTAGTTCAAGGTGCTAGGTGTTGAAGAACCCCTAAGGACTTACTCCCTCAAGTCTCTCCCCCATACATACACACCACAGGCATATAGTTTGTTTATTTTCTTTTCTTGAGACCTTGGTATCCAGCACCTCTTTGGGTTACTAAATGCTCTGTAGTGAGGGTTACTCTTGATAGTGGATTTTTAGCTGATAATCCCGGGTTAGTTAACCCAAGTTACCAAGTGATAAAACACCCCTGAGAGCTTATTCATCCAAGTAGATCCCTCACACAAGAGCACCACTGACACTTGTCTCAAGGTCCAAACCATTGGTGCCTAGCCTTATTGCTTACTCTTTTTCTTTTGTTTTTTTACTTCCATTATTCTTTCCCTTTTCTCTTATTAGGATCTTGTCATATGCTCAGTCTCATGGGTATATCCAAAGTCAAGTACTCAGGATAGATAGTTGTCCTCCTAACCTTGTGGTTGAACTAACTTAGCTAACTTATGACTACCCCAAAGATTCATGAATGCACTTCCACAATATGAACTCCACTCTGGTCTTTTAAAAACATAAACCTTCTCTTCTTCATTTGATTCAAAAGGAACAAGCATACAAGTAAGTTAAGTAAGGATGCAGCGACATAAAGACTAGCACACATAGACCTATTCAATACCACAAACTTAAAAGACATGATTGAAAAAGGTTTAACATAACATGGAAGCAAGTTCTATTTCATACAAGATCTTCCTTATTTTAAGACATAGAGAATGATAGAACAAAGAAGGAACTCCACCACCTTTTACTGTTGTGGATGTCCATGCTCTTTTCCTTGCTTGTCCTCCTTGTTTCCTCTTGCATTTCCTCGCATCCGTGCCAATCTTGCTTGCTTCCAATCCTCAAGTGCCTTCCTCACTGACTCATGACTCTCTTCCACCATTTGTCTTTCCTTTCGTGCTAATTCATCCTTCATTTCGTCATACTTGGCTATTCCTGGATGCAATACTGGCAGCTGTCCCACTAAGTAGCCAAGCCTCGCTTGAGTATTTATATGATGTCTTGTTTGGCTCATGTAAACTCCTTCTGCGAATGCCCTTTGCTCGTCCAATAGTTCTGCCTGTTCTATTTGTCTTCGATGCATCTCATGTATGTGTGCCCCTTGATGTGCTTGGATGTTGATTAGCCTCTGGGTGGATTCTTGTTGCTCGTTTTGCCTTTGTTCCATCCTGTTGAATGCTTCTCCCCATTGTTGTCCTTGGCTTAGTTGCTGTTCCATCATTTGCCTTTGCCACTCACCTTGCTGAGTCATCCATCTTGAAAGTGTTTCCTCTTACTGCCCCATCATCTGTAGTTGAAGCTCTTTCTGTGCTCCTTGGCTTTCCAAATATTGTCTAGATAAGCCATCAATGGCCTCCTACAATTGGTGCATGTCCAAGGTCTGTTGTGCTTGACCCTCTGAGACTTGGCCTTCCACTACTTGAGGGGCTGTCCTCTTTCTTTGCTTCCGTTGAGGCAGGGGGGATGCTGCAGCATTCATCCTTCGGACCGTTATTGGAATGCCTTCCTTTATCCAAACAGGGTCCTCATCTTCAAAAACCACCCTAGCTTTCTTGCATATTCGGTAAATAGTGCTGGGGTAACCTAATGTTCCTCTTGAGTCGCTTTTCTCTGCCATCTTTCTAATGCCTTGAGCTATGATCTCATGAACTTTGATTTCTCCTCCCTTGAGTATACAATGCACCATTGTTGCTCTCTCGAGATTCACCTCCGAGTTGTTTGCAGCTGGGAGAATAGACTTCCTCACTAGCTCGAACCACCCCTTAGCTTCAGGAGTGAGGTCTGTTCTCTTAATGAACTTTGGTTTATTTCCTGCACCCCTTTCCCAGTCAGCTCATGGTACACAAAGGTCTTGTAAAAGCTGGTCATAATTGGGGTTGTTGTCCAATCTTGAGTGGTAACTTTCTTCTTCAAACGGTATAGACCGTAGCTTCAATGCCCTCATTACACTCATGGGACCAAAATCCACCATTGTTCCTCTCACAAAGCTTGTATATGACTCATCTTTCTTATCATATCTGACTGCATTTGCATAAAATTCTCTTATGAGATTTGCATTCACCTTACTGACCGGGTCAGTGAAGAGCTCCCATCTTCTCCTTTCTACCTTCTCTGTGATTTCGGGGCATTCAGTCTTCTTAACTTGAAACCCCAGCTCATAGATGATTTCCTTATCAACCATCCACCCGTATTGCATTGCATGATGCAAGCTTCTAAATCTCTTCTCATCATATGGGTGTTCTTCCATGGGTTCCTTTCCCTCCCTTCTTTTAGAACTTGAAGATGCCATGAATGATGATTAATATGTGAAGGTGGTAAGGTTGTGGAGACTTTTGGTTGTTTAGGGTTTTATGGCAATGAAGAGAGTGAGAGGAGGAACGTTTATAATCAGATAGGGGGTGTATTGTACCGAAATGAAGAATGGTGAAGGGTGTGTGATGACAATGAAGGGTGGTACAGACAAGGGTCGTTTATATAAAGAGGTTGTGAGAGAATGGAGGGTGTAGATTGATGAAGTGGTCACTTGATGGACGGTTAGGGTTATGCATGGCTAGAAGACAAGGATCATCACTTTATGATGGGGATTGCTCGGTCTTCTAGGGGCTCCATTTTTTCAATGTTGCATGGCAACATTTTCCAATGTATTCCCTCTTTAGAACAAGTGTGTAACCCCTCCTCTTGTGGTGTCCGAACCTTCTTTGTTTGGTTGTCCAATCTATCCCTTTTTATGCTCCTTTTCCTTTCCTATAAAGGTTTAAAATAATTTCCTTCATCAGGGTGGTTGGTAGTGCTTAAAGTCCTCCCCTCTTGCTGTGGACTTGTATCCATTGGTTGGATCAATGATCTCCACATGTTCCAGGGAAAGAACTCTGTTGATAGTGAAGACCATAGGTAACTGAGATGGTACAGTAGGGAGATTAGGGGGAATATCTGGGAAGTAAGCTGAGACAACTCTATCCCCTGGAGAGAAATCTTCCGTAGGGATCTTCTTGTTCCTCCATCTCCTTGGTACCTTCTTCTTTGTTTCTTTTGAGGTTGCCTTCCCCTTGGAGACCTCTTTTCTCCAAGGAGTTGTGATGCTGTCTTCACCTGCCTCTAGAGGTTTGGGTTCCTCCAACTTTTCTTTGAGCTGTGGCAATTGCTGTTTTCCTTGTTTATCAATTGAGGGGGTTTCAGAATGAACTGGCTGTGCTTCAGTGCTTGTCTCCTCCTTCAGTGTCTCCTTATCGTTTGTGCTTAGTTCTTTGTCCTCTTGATCTGTTTCTTGTGAGAGTTTGAAGACATTGAAGCTGAGTCGTTCATCATGGATTCTCAATATTAGCTCCCCTTTCTCTACATCGATAAGTGCTCTGGCCGTAGCTAGGAATGGTCTTCCCAATATGATTGGGTGAGTGTGACTCTCTTCCATGTCCAGAATGACAAAGTCTGTTGGGAGAAAGTACTTCCCAACCTTTAGCAACACATTTTCCACCACTCCTATTGCTTGCTTTTGAGTTTTGTCAGCCAGTTTGATGATTACATCTGTGGGCATTATCTCATTAATCTACAGCCTCTTCACCAGGGATAAAGGCAGTAAGTTGATGCTGGCCCTCAAATCACATAGTGCTCTATCGAACATAGTTTCACCTATGGCACAAGGGATGTGAAAACTCCCTGGGTCTCTTCTTTTCGTAGGCAGCTCAGGTTGAATAAGGGCCCTACATTCCTTGTTCATCACTATAGTCTGGCCTCCTTTGAGTGAGCTTTTCCTGGGAAGAAGTTCCTTCATATACTTGATGAATGCAGGCATTTGTTGAATTGCCTTGATGAATGGTATGTTTACATGCAGAGATGCAAACAAGTCTAGAAACCTTGAGTATATTCTCTTTCCCACAGCACCATTGAGTAGTTGAGGGAAGGGAGCATAGAGCTTCAGCAACTCTTGTTGTGAAATTTTTGGTCCTTGGTGATTTCTATCCTCCTCCTTTGTTGAGTTGTCTTCAGGTTGTTTGCAAAGTTTGCCTTGCTTGTCTTCAGTCTCTTGATCACTCGTAGTGACCATTTTGCAATCTTCCCATCTTACTTTCTTTGCTTCTCCTTTGGGGTTCTTCTCCGTGTCACTTGGGAAGCTATCAGTAATTTTGGGAATCTTCTCAGCTAAATATCCCACCTGGAATTCCAGCTTCCTAATGGTCTCTCCCTGATTCTTAATATTGGCTCGCACCTCCTCTTTGAACACCTTATTTTCTGGAATCTCTTGGCATATTCCTTCAAGTAAGGCTTCAATCTTAGAGAGCTTGTCATCAATTGATGAGTGATTTGGAGCAGATGTGCTGTTTTGGTTTTGATAAGTGTGTGGAGAAGTGTTGTTGTGGGGGTGTTGAGATGTCCTCTGGGTGAATTGCTGGTGAGCTGCATTGTTGTTGGAGTTGTAACGTCTCTGGTCTTGGTTTTGATCTTGCTCACTTCTCCACCCAAAGTTTGGGTGGTTTATCCATCCAGGGTTGTAAGTCTTGGAGTATGGATCATAGTTTTTCCTTGGTGAATTCCCAATGTAGTTGGCTTGCTCCTGACTCCCCTCTGCTTCTTCATTCACTCCTTCTTGGATTGTTGATGAAGATGAGATTGCTGCTACTTGGTTTCTCTCCATCTTCTTGGTGAGGTCAGCCAGCTGCTGGGTAATGAGCTTGTTTTGGGCCAACAGAGCATCTACATTGTTTAGCATTGCTCCACCTCCTCTGCCATGGTTGTGAGTCTCTTCTTCATGATGATTTTCCATGTTTTCTTCCATGTTTGGTTCAAAGTATTCCTCAAAGTGGTCCTCCTCTTCTTCAGCACCAACTACACGTTTTTCTTTTGCCTTCCTCCTTAGTCTAAGGAAGGTTCTCTCATGTTCAGAATCAAAGGAAGTTGAAGTCCCGCTTCTTCTCCCTGTCATACAACCAACAAGTACAAGCAAAGAAAATAGATGTAGACAGTATTTGTGTCAGAATTACTGTTAGTTGTGGGTGATGCAATATATCAAATAGTTAGTGGGTTAGCAAACAGAATTGAAAATAACAAAGAAAAACAAAAGAGTAGAGGGGGAAGGGAAGAAGTTTAACTAACACAAATCACTCAAAAACTCAACAGAAAAATGAAATTCACAAAATAAAAATGCTCAATCTAGTGATCTTCCAATTTAATCATTGTTGATGCACAATCAATCCTCGGCAACGGCGCCATAAACTTGATGCACGAAAAACTTGTCTCACAACAAATCTCCCTTCGGCAAGTGTACCGAATTTGTCGTCAAGTAAAAACTCACAATAGAGTGAGGTCGAATCCCACAGGGATTGATTGATCAAGCAACTTTAATTAGAAGAATGTTCTAGTTGAGTGAATCCAGAATTTGGGTTGAGAGTTGCAGAAAATAAAATGGCGGAAATGTAAATAACAGAAAATTAAATGCTAGAATTAAAGGACTGGAAGTAAATGACTGAAAATAAATTGCAGAATTGTAAATGGGAATGGGGGATTTGCTCATAAAAGTAAATGGCAGAAATTAAAGAGAATGGGTAAGATCAGAGATGGGAGTTCATTGGGCTTAAGAGATGTTGCAATTCTCCGGATCAAGTTCATTTTCATCTCTTCCTCAATCAATGCACTCATTGATCTCCTTGGCAATCTTAAGTGATTGAATTACAATTTCTTGCAATTCAATCTCTCAAATCTTGATCAATAGCCAATTCCTTGGTCAATTGCTCAAGAGAAGAGATGAAATATGGTCACTGATTATACCACATGCATTTCCCAGATCAAGTATTGAGAGGGTTATAGTCACATACCCATCCAAACCCAATTTGGTCCAGCATGAAAAAGCATTTCTAGCTTGATCTCTTCATTCATCTTTCAAGGTTCAAAAGAGATCCAAGTTTGAATAGCTTCTCTTCCAAGATAACTACTCAATTGGATGAAGATCGAAAGCTTTCAAGTAAAATCAAGAGGGAAGATAGAAGAAGAATAATGAAAATTAGTATTGATCCATCAAATTACAACAGAGCTCCCTAACCCAGTAAAAGGGGTTTAGTTGTTCATAGCTCTTGAAAATGAAAACAAAGATGGAGAATACATCATAAAACTAGAAATTGCAAAGAAAGTAAAATACAGAGAGTAGTTCTCTTTTTCCCAGCCTCCAAAATTTACATAATATTTGTCACTAAACTTATGCAAAATCCTCATGAAATTATGTAAAATGCACAATGTATGCTTGAATCAAGGCATAGGTGAATATCTACCCAAAAGTAGCTTATTTCCTAAAAAAATGCATGAAACTAACCTCAAACGTGATTCTCCCCAAGGTAATTTTCAGCCAACGTTTGACCTCACGTTTAAGGCAAACGTTGACGCAAACGTTGAGTCCTCCAGGGTATATTATTAAGCCAATGTTTGACCTCACGTTTGAGGCAAACGTTGGCGCAAATGTTGAGTCCTCCAGGGTATTCCTTTAAGCCAACTTTTGACCTCACGTTTGAGGCAAACGTTGGCACAAACGTTGAGTCCTCCCAGGTGCTTCTTTTAAGCCAACGTTTGACCTCACGTTTGAGGCAAACGTTAGCGCAAACGTTGAGAACATTGCCAGATTCAGAAGCTCAAACGTGCTGTCCATCCCATACTATTATATATTGTTGGAAATCCTTGAATGTCTACTTTCCAATTCTGTTGGAAGCGCATTATTTGGAGCTCCACAGCTCGAGTTATACTTCGTCAAAGATGCAGAGGTCAGCTGGCCTTACTACAGGTTGGTGCCATGTTCGTTTATGCATTTTTCGGGGCAGTTTTCTCCCTCAATTTGAGTGTCCACTATGTAGCGCCATATATGCTTGGAAAGCTCTAAATCCCTACTTTCCATTGCATTTTGAATCACTTCATTTGGAGCTCTGTAGCTCAAGTTATTCTTGTTGGAAGTATACCCCTTCAGGCTATGGGAGCAACATTTCCCAAGGTATTCCTTAGCCAATGTTTGACCTCACGTTTGATGCAAACGTTGGCGCAAACGTTGAGCTCCTGGGTGGCTGTGCTGATTGTCAATCTTCCTTGATTTGGTCATGGGCCACGCATTTAAAAGCGTGGCCTAAGGCTCCAAAGTGTGCTCCAACTTCAAAGTGTGCCCCAAAGCTTTTTTTTTCTTTTTAGCTTATTTTGTGCTTCTTTGCTTCTTTTTCTTCTTATTTCCTACAAAATTTATAAAATCAAAAGATCAAGAAAATATACCATTTAAGCACAAAAGAATGTAATAATTAAGCACTAATTATCTATTTCTTGTATGAAAAAGCATAGAAAAACATGACATGGTGACATGTCATCACAACACCAAACTTAAACATTGCTTGTCCCCAAGCAAGAAAAGAATCATGCAATAGAGATTGACAATCCAAGGTAAGAAGAATAGCAACTCAATGTTTATGGTAAGATAGTTTTCTAAGCATGCTACAATCACAAAAGAAATGTAAATGATTGATGCTTCTATCTAGCTCAATTTATGAAATCTTTTTCTTATATTTCTTCCTTGAAACAAGCTTTTGATTTTCTTATTAGCTTCTCCTTTTAGGTGCTTTGCCCCATGAGTTGATAACAAAGCTACGACTCTAAATGCTTTGTTTGCAAGTATTACCACTTGATACATAAGCACCACAAGCATTTAACTAGAGGACTTCATTAAGCTCATTTGTTTCTTTTCTTGACTCTCTAATCATTGATGCTCAAAGCCTTGAGCTTTGAGGGAGTGCTTTTGCACTTGAGCCTAGCCTTGACTTCTAAGTGTTTTGTTTTCAAGCATTTTACTTGATACATAAACACCACAAGTACTTGACAATTGTCATTGGTACTCAGAGCCTTCAGCTTTCTCATTCTTCCCCTTTTTCTTTTCTTGCTTTAATTTGTAATTGCTTTTTCAGGGTTTTCATGATTTCAAAAGATTTCACAAAATGTCCTAGATGAAAACTTCAATTAAATAAAATCTAATACAATTGAGCAACAATTAATCATACTAGCCTTCCAATACTTGTATGCACATGCTAAGTTCTTCTTTAATGCCTTGTTTGTTTATGATCATGATACTTTACTGATTTGAACTTTACAAAACTCAAGTTGGTAGTCATAATGGCATGGCAACATGTTACAGATCATAATTCAGGCTATGCTCATTCATACCACACATGCATACAGAGAACATAAAGACAATCATGCAATTTAAAGTGCTGGAAACAAAGGAGAGGAAAAGGAACTTTACAACCTTGTAATTCATCTTCTCTATTGTTGTCATTTTCCTCCCATTCTTTCCTTTCCCTTGCCAAATTCAGAATGCTTGTTCATCCTCAAGCAATAATTAGAACAATGGCTATGGGGCTAAGATGGATCATAAATGTCTTATACAATGAAATGTTAGTAGCACATGTGTTTTAAGCAAGCAAAATTAAAGATAACAATCAAGGCATAAGAGACAGAGACATTTTGATTGCATAGATAAGAAGGTGTGCACAATACATTGCATAAAAAGATAAGTGGCACACCAAAATTAGTGTGACACTTTCACTTGGAATTAATGCAAGTATCTTGTAAGAATTAAGGTGTGCACAATACATTGCATAAAAGATAAGTGGCACACCAAACTTAGTGTGACACTTTCACTTGGAATTAATGCAAGTATCTTGTAAGAATTGGAACCAAATTTTGTTGCATAGCAACACCAAACATAGAATGCAATCATATGTCAATTTATTTGAATTAAAACTAAGCAAATGAAACTGTTATTTGTTAAGTACAATCACCAAGCCAAGAATCTATCATGAATAAGGATCTCTTGGTGATGTACTAACAAAGACAATTAATAAGCAAACTAGAGGAAAGCATTTAAAAAAAAAAAACAGAAAAATAACCAAAGCATGAAAAGTGTTAAATCATAAGAGAAAAATAAAATTGCAGAGGCATTGTGATTATACAAACAAGTGGTGCTGCTGGATGACTTGCATAGAAAATTAAGTGGCACACCAAACTTAGAATCTTAGTGTGACACTTCCATGTAAAATTGATGCAATCATACATGAAGATGGAAAACATTTTGTTGCAAGGCAACACCAAACTTAGAATGTAACCATATGCCAATTCATTGAATGTAAACAAAGCACAGAAAGAAAACAAAGCAGAGAAGAAATGTTACCTACGGTTGGGTTACCTGCCAACAAGTGCTCTTTTAGTGTCATTAGCTTGACATGTTGTTCTTCACTTTCTTCCTCTTCTTCCAGTTTGTTCAGAGGAATGACCTCAAAGGGTGGAAAGATTCAGCTAGTGTCCCTTGTCTTGGCCTTTCCTCAGCAAGATTCCTTTTGTAAAAAGCTTGATTGAGCTTACTTGCTGGATTAGGGACAGAATTGGTGTTCTTGCTAGTTACCTTCACTTCTTTGGATTCAAGAATTGGTTGCTGATGAGTGGATATTTTATACGCTTTTTGGGGTTAATTTCATATAGTTTTTAGTATGTTTTAGTTAGTTTTTAGTCTATTTTCACTAGTTTCTAGGAAAAATTTATATTTCTGGACTTTACTATGAGTTTGTGTGTTTTTCTGTAATTTCAGGTATTTTCTAGCTGAAATTGAGGGAGCTGAGCAAAAATCTTATTCAGGCTGAAAAAGGACTGCTGATGCTGTTGGATCCTGACCTCTCTGCACTCAGAATGGAATTTCTGGAGCTACATGAGTTCAATTGACGCGCTTCCAATTTAGTTGGAAAGTAGACATCCAGGGCTTTCCAGCAATATATAATAGTCCATACTTTGCTCAAGGATAGACGACATAAACTGGCGTTCAACGCCAGTTCCATGTTGCAGTCTGGCGTCTAGCGCCAGAAACACGTTACAAGTTGGAGTTCAACGCCAGAAACAGGTTACAGCCTGGCGTTGAACACCCAAAACAGCCCAGGCACGTGAGAAGCTTTAGTCTCAGCCCCAGCACACACCAAATGGGCCCCAGAAGTGGATTTCTGCACTATCTATCATAGTTTACTCATTTTCTGTAAACCTAGGTTACTAGTTTAGTATTTAAACAACTTTTAGAGATTTATTTTGCATCTCATGATATTTTAGATCTGAACTTTGTAATCTCTGACGGCATGAGTCTCTAAACTCCATTGTTGGGGGTAAGGAGCTCTGCTGTGTTTTGATGAATTAATGCAACTATTTCTGTTTTCCATTCAAACATGCGTGTTCCTATCTAAGATATTCATTTGCACTTAATTATAGAGAAGGTGATGATCCGTGACACTCATCACCTTCCTCAATCCATGAACGTGTGTCTGACAACCACCTCCGTTCTACATCAGATTGAATGAGTATCTCTTAGATTCCTTAATCAGAATCTCCGTGGTATAAGCTAGAATTCATTGGCAGCATCCTTGAGAATCCGGAAAGTCTAAACCTTGTCTGTGGTATTCCAAGTAGGATTCTGGGATTAGATCACTACAAAAAAAACACCTATTCAGGTACACTTGAAAAGTGTAGCTAAAAGTGAAAAAAATGATGCCTTAGGCTACGGCTACGCTTTTTGGGCTACGGCTACGCTTTTTGGAGTGATTCCTATTCAGCCGTTGCCCATTCTCAAAGGCTACGCTTTTCTGCACCAAGGGCTACGCTTTTGGCGTTTGGGAATAGGCTACGCTTTTCAAGTGATGCTGTCCAGGATCAAAGGCTACGCTTTTCAGCTTTCATTTTTCCAAAATAGGCTACGCTTTTCAACGCTACTGCATCACTTGTAAAGCGTAGCGAAATTGTATACCATAGCTACTTTTTATAAGCGTAGCCCTAGATCCCTTTTTTTTTGTATACTATAGCTACTGTATATAAGTGTAGCCTTAGGTCCCTCATTATTTTTTTTTATTTTCTATATATATATTCTAATATTTTTTTTCTAAAACCTAATATTTAGTAATATGATTAATTATTACATGTATAATAATTTTGCATTTTTATTTGAATGAATTGAATATTATAAAATAAAAATAAATACATAATTCTATTCTACGTGTTAGCGTCTTTTTGAGAATGCTGAGAACAATTTGCGAGTCCTTGTTGCCCAAGACAAATAAAAAAGAATTGCTGTATATAATGCTTCCATGACTCTTTGAAGTTCCTTGCTATGAGAAGCCTTCATGTATCATGAACATTGCATAAAGCAGCTCATTCCATGTATCAGGTACACCAGGCAGACACCAGTGGCTGCAATCTTGCCGATGGAGTGCCGCCGTGCCGCCATTCGGACCAAGATAGTAGATTGATGAGTGTCCATCTTTTCTCTGAGCTGTCATCTCTGTTATATTCAATATTTTTAACTTGACAAGTTCAGTGCTGTTTTTGTGTGATGATAGCAATGAATTGCCTATTTTGAATTGTGACCAGTTATCATTAGGCACTAATGACATGTTAAGCTCTGGCAGTGTTTCCAAATGACAACTTCCACCGCTTCTCCAATCTCCACTTCTGTTCATACATTATTGGATAAATATATGTAAAACTTGGAAGGCAAAATATAAATCATAACAATTGTTGCAACAAATTACAAACCTGAAGTGCACGGGTGCATATGTACGAAAGAAAACTTGACTCTTGTTAAGATTTACAGTATCTTGTATCCAATTCAACACTGTCTCCATTGACTTCCTATATGCATCTTCCACCTTCATTTCCATCTTAACTTCCATACCTTGTTGGAAATAACAGCCCCTGAGCAAATATGAAAAGGTTTGTTTATAGGTTTGTTTATCGAGATTCCAGAATTAATCCATGTATTAAATGATTCTTAACAGTTAGCACAACACTGCTACCAGCTCAAACAACTAAACCAAAATAACTGTAAAAATTACAGACAAAAAAATTGTAATTGCCATGCAACCATTTAACCACAAATTCAGCACAATCATCATTTAGCAAGAATTAAATTGATATAATCAAACAGATTTGGGACCCAGCAGCAGCAGCAATTAAATCATTCAAGAGATAACGGCAAAACAACAAAATCCATTCACAATAGACAATAAAAACTGAACCAAAAGGTTTAGTGTGACTACTATATAATGTCTGATATCAAAGTCTGTCCACATCCTCAATCTAATTTCAGATACTATATAATGTCTCATATCAAATATGCATGCAACCACAATAATGGAGCTAAGAAATGAGAAGTTACCTGCCTCACTGAGCAAACGCTGCGTTTCCTGTTGAGATCAAAGAGCCAGAGAGAGAGTGATCAAAACAATCTAAAGCTCATGGCAGCCACCAAATTTTGCTCCTGAAAAGGAAACACAATTTTGGACGAAGAAAATTATTAATCCTCAACATGCATTTGGATTCAGTCTCAATGAATAAGCTAATGAAAAAAACCAACCATGAACAAAAGGAGAAATGATACATATTGATATTCCTAGATATTGTAGTATAAATTTTACACAAATTTAAAAGTCCAGTATAAAATTATAAATACAAAAATGACAAGCATATCTCATTCAAATTAATTTTCAACCACATCCAATAATAATATCCTAAATTCCAAATTTAAAAACAAGGCAATATACAAAAATAATTAACAATTAGAATAATAAAACCAAATTAACAAACTAATTAAAGCAATTATTAAACAATGAAGCAAATAAGCAATGAAGCAAGCAGATCAGTGATTCAGACATTCAGTATTTCAGGCTTTCAGTGAATCATAAATGAATGTACCAAGAGACAAGAGTCCAAGAAGACAGACTTTCAGTATTTCAAAATTTTAGTATTGCTTTATTCAATTGCTTCACTGTGCTGAATTGCTAAATCTAGGAGGGGAGGAGGCAGAACACATTAGCGGTGCAGCGCCCAAGCCCAGCGCAGCAGGATTACAAGACGAAGGTGAAAGGCTGAAGACTGAAGAGCAGGGACCGAGGGACGGATCGTAGAAGAAGAAGATAGAACCAGAAGAATTGAAGTCCCTGAAGAGGAACACAAAAGAGGAACACAGAAGAAGAAGGTAGAACCAAAGTGAGTACCAGATAACCAGTGAGGCGGTAAAACACTGAAGAAGAAGGTAGAACTAGATATCGAAGGCAGCGGCAGAACCACACAGGCACACAGCCAGCGACGCGGACGAAGAAGGCAGATTCAGAAGCTGAGCCATGCAGAAGAAGAAGGCAATGAAAGGAGATTTATTTACAGTCACGGCGAAAGAAACGCTGAACAGGGGGCAGTGACGCAACACCATCAGTGACAGTAAGCCAGCGACACCGGTGGAGATGCAGAGTAGTGGTACTGGCGGTAGTAGCTCTGGAGGGTGGAGGCTGGAGCAGGGGAAGAAAATTGGAATAGGGGGAGAAAGGAAAGGGTTAGGGATTTGGGAGGTGGGGTCAAAATTAATTAGGTAGTGGAGGCAAATAAGATATAACACTAAAAACTACTCAGTACTTTTTCAAATTTCACTGGGGGCACTTGCCCCCACTAGCTGAAGAGTGCATCCGTCCCTGCTAGCAACATGCTTCATTGAACCTAGTGTGCCTCAACATGTTAGAGGCACAGAACTGTTTCTTGACTTGCCTCTAGTGCCAAAGCACACCTTTGACTACATTGAAATAAGTAACAAAGACCAGTGAAGCATAGATTTCCAATCTCTCAAGCCAAACTTCTAATTGTATAACGTGAAACTTGTTTTTCTAAAAATCTGACATTGAAAGTGCATAAATTACACTCCAACTATATATACTGCATGTTGGAGTTATAGGCTATATGTTATCCTAAACTGAACTGCATGTGATCTCAGGTTTCTATTTATATTTATTTATTTTTTATTATGATAAATTATATCTGAGAAGGTAGTGGGCCTAAGGCTCCATTTGGATATTGTCCTGAGACATAAATACAGAGACGGAGATGGTGACATTAGGGATAGAGACATACTAAATTGTCAAAATCTTGTTTGGTAAAAATAAAGACCAAAAAAATTTAAAAGTCATTTTTGTTCCCATCTCCTTACCATCCACACCAAGCTACCATCTACCTTCTTCCAACACCATTCTTGACCTATAAAAATTTCCGTCTCTCTTCCAACACCATTCTTAAACCTTTCACCTGTATTATAGTCATTAACTAATTTTGAGTTTAGTCAGCGATGACCCTTCATGGTTTATATAGCATGTGGTATATTTAATTGTTCAATGCTTTTTTGAAGACTCGTGTTATGCAACACCTCAAAATTGACTATTTTGTCCCATTTTTCTTCTGGCTGGCAAATAATTGCTCAATCACAGGGATGAGCAGATTGGCAGTAATAATGTTTAAAAATGTGGGTTGCTGATGTTAGGGATGAGAAATGTACAGAAGAGAAATATTGGATATAGTGTTGCAGTAGTGATGACTGATGAATACAAAACTGTGAGATAAGATGAAAGTAACTATATCACTATAAAATTCAGAAGTAAAAAGAATATTAAGGCAACTAACCCTTAGCTTCCTATCTTTATGTTGAGATAAGATGAAAGTAACTATATCACTGGAAATTACATAAGCAGGCCCATTTGCATAAGGAGGATATACTTCTTCTGGCCACTCCTGCAACAATAAAATGTAAGACATCAGAACAGAACAGAAAACACAACACCATTCTTCTGAAATGGTCAAACATATGAAATTATATTTAAGGCAATGATGATATCAAAGAAAAAAATAAGTCAACTATATAAAAGAAAAATAAGCATGAAAGGTTACTACATCTTAAAAAAAGATATTGGTATATACTATATATTACTAATAATGACATAATAATAGTAATGGATGCACAACTCATGTGTTTGGTAGCTGTCATACCTCATTAAACCAATTTGAGACAAAGCTAGTTCTTAATTTAATCATTTCATCATTTTTCTTTGAAATAGCTCTCAATATCTCTCTCCGGGGAGTGCAACCCCTTCTCTTTGTTTGACATTCCTTAATAGAATGTTGAACCAACACAGATTCTTTCTCTATTCCTGTTCAGCAGAGACAATGGGCTCCTTAAAAACTAGCTTAGTCTTGTTTCAAACACCTAAAATTGAGACTTTCAACTTCTTAACTGAAGATTGCAGGTAAGTTTCTAGTGATCTCTTTTTAATCAAAAACCCTCCACTGCATTTGGATTCAGTCTCAGTAACAAAAATACAGAGAAAATAGACAAACTATATATTAAATCACAGTTCACAAACCCTAAAATACCACACATCTTCATCAACAACAGCGTGCATGTTATCAAATTACAGTTCACAAACCCATATTTTACATATTTAAACCCCCAATTAAAACCCCTAAAATAGGAACCCTAAGCCTCTGCAATTTCAGAACCAAATAGAAATCAATACATACCTATTCAATGATGTGAGCACAGCGAAGACGATGATGAGAAGCACGGAGATGACGTTGGTGAGAGCAGCGCAGCGACGATGGTGAGGGCGGCACAGCGACGATCAGTGCAAGCGATGGCGAAGAGGAGCGACGGTCAGTGGGGGTTTCTTCTTGTAGTGAGAGTGAGAGGGACTGGCGAGAGTGAGAGGGTCAATGGCGAGACCGAGAGTGAGAGGGTCAATGGCGAGAGTGAAGAGAGTGAGTTGGGGGCGACGATGGTGAACTTTGGAGACAAGCAGGGTTTCTACTTTGCGATGAAGGTGATGAAGAGACTGAGTGATGAAGGTGCTTTGGAGTGAGAGGGTTTACGAAAGTGGATGAACCTGCTTTGGAGGTGATGAGTGAGATTTGGAGGGAATGGCAAAAATTTTACTAAGTGTCATCGGTTTGCTTTCACGAAAATGAGGAAGAAAATTTACTAAGTGTTAAGTTTTTGGCTCTAGATACATTAGGCATCACTTTTAAAAAGAACCTAAAACTTAACAAATAGGCTATCCTTTAAAAGCGTCTCCTTTGATACGAAAAGTGAACCTATAGATGTAAACCTACGGCTACGCTTTATAAGTGATTTCTATAATACCTAAGGCTACGCTTTTTAAATGATGCCACATTTGTGTATCCTTTTCTCTTATAAAAAGGAAACACGGAGAAAAGCGTAGCCTATTCCTAGAATAGGCTACGCTTTTCAAATGTAGCTTAAAAAAGTATGGCTGAATGGGTATTTTTCTTGTAGTGGATGACTGTGACGAGCTTCAAACTCGCGAGTGCTGGGCGTAGTGACAGACGCAAAAGGATAGCAAATCCTATTCTGGTATGATCGAGAACCTACAGATGATTAGCCATGCGGTGACAGAGCATTTGGACCCTTTTCACTGAGAGAAAGGATGGTAGCTATTGACAACGGTGATCCACCAACACACAGCTTGCCATAGGAGGGACGTGCGTGCGTGAAGACGAAGATAGGGAGAAAGCAGAAATTCAAAAGACAAAGCATCTCCAAAACTCCAACATATTCTCATTTACTGCATAACAAGTAACCTTTAATTCATGCTCTCTTGTTCATTTGCAAGTCAATTGATAACCACAAATTAATATCCTCACTAAGAGTTGCAAGATAACCATAGCTTGCTTCAAACCAACAATCTCCGTTGGATCGACCCTTACTCACGTAAGGTATTACTTGGACGACCCAGTGCACTTGCTGGTTAGTTGTGCGGAATTACATAGTGTGAAGTAATTTTCGTGCACCAAGTTTTTGGCGCCGTTGCCGAGGATTGTTCGAGTTTGGACAACTGACAGTTTATTTTGTTGCTTAGATTAGGAAAACTTTTTCTTTTTGGTTTAGAGTCTTCTAATATTGTTTTTGGTTAAAATTTTCTTTTTAAAATCCTTTTTTTTATTTTTCAAAAAATTTTTTATTCTTAGTTATTAAAAATACTTCTTCAAAACAAGTGTTACATTTACTGCCCAATTGGCTAGAGCGTTGGTCTGTGTTCTTGGTAATTGGGTATCTTCTTTTTAAAATTCTTTTTCAAAAATAATTTTTACATTAAATCTTGTGCCAAACTTTAAGTTTGGTGTTTTCTTGTTGATTTTTCTTTGGTTTTCAAAAATTTTATTTTGGTTTTCTAAAAATTTTAAATTTGGTGTTCTTTCTCCATGTTCTTGTGTTCTTGTGAGTCTTCAAAGTGTTCTTGAGTTTTCCTTGTGTCTTAATCTTAAAATTTTTAAGTTTGGTGTTCCTTGGTGTTTTCCCTCCAAAATTTTCGAAAACAAGGAGCATTAGATCTAAAAATTTTAAATCTTGTGCTATCTTATTGTTTTTCTCTTTCCTCTTTAAATTCAAAAATATATTTTCTCTCTATTTTAAAACAAATTTTCGAAATTCACTTTTAAAATTCAGATTTTTATTTCAAAAGTTAAAATCTTTTTCAAATCATATCTTTTTCAAAACTCCCTAACCATTTTATTTTTCTCTCTCCATTTTTCGAAAATCTTCACCCATTTTTATTTATTTTATTTTAATTTATTTTATTTTCGAAATAAATAATAAATAAAAATATTTTTTCTCTAATTTACATCATCTCCCTTTCTCCATCATGGATCTAAGTGGAAATGAACAGTCCAGAAGGACTCTGGGGTCATATGCTAACCCCACTACTGCTTCATATAGGAGTAGTATCAGTATACCCTCCATTGGAGTCAGTAACTTTGAGTTGAATCCTCAGCTCATTATCATGGTGCAGCAAAGTTGCCAGTATTTCGGTCTTCCACAGGAAGAACCTACAGAGTTTCTGGCACAGTTTTTACAACTTGCTGACACAGTACATGATAAAGAAGTAGATCAGGATATCTACAGATTATTACTGTTTCCATTTGCTGTAAAAGACCAAGCTAAGAGGTGGTTAAATAACCAACCTAAGGCTAGCATAAAGACATGGAAACAGCTGACAGAAAAATTCCTGAATCAATACTTTCGTCCAAAACGGATGACACAGCTAAGGCTGGACATCCAAGGCTTTAAACAAAGAGATAATGAATCTCTTTATGATGCCTGGGAGAGATACAGAGAGATGCTAAGAAAATGCCCCTCTAAAATGTTTTCAGAGTGGGTTCAGTTAGACATCTTCTATTATGGGCTTACAGAAAGAGCTCAGATCTCTCTAGATTACTCAGCTGGTGGATCTATCCACATGAGAAAGACAATTGAAGAAGCTCAAGAGCTCATTGATACAGTTGCCAGAAATCAACATCTGTACCTAAGCAGTGACCCTTCCATGAAAGAAGAGGCTAAAACAGTAACTGTTGAACTCAGTCTTATAGAACAAGCTGCTGAATTCAATCAGCAGTTGAATTTTCTAACAAAGCAGTTAGCCGAATTCAAGGATAAACTACAAGAGACAAGGATGGCTAATATAAATATGGAAGTACAATTAAAGCAAACAAAGCAGCAGCTGTCAAAGTAAATAACAGAAGAATGCCAAGCAGTTCAATTAAGAAGTGGGAAGACAATAAATACCCCACCTCAAGGTAGCAGAAAGCCAAGAAATGAGCAAACTACCCAAAATCCATCTGAGGACAGTAAGAGCCCAGAGAGAAATAATTCTGCCGCAAAAACGCCAGAGATTGGGTGGAAGACTGGCGCTGAACGCCCAAACCATGCTCAGGACTGGCGTTCAACGCCAGAAACAAGCAAGGAACTGGCGTTGAATGCCCAAAGAAAGCACAGTTCTGGCGTTCAGATGCCAGGAGCAGATGAGGAGTTGGCATCTAACGTCACTCCAGCTTCCAACCCTTGCACTCAAATGCCAGTGAGGGATCAGACACACACAAGTGCTGATGACAACCCCTCCAAAAAGGCTTCTTCAACCACTTCTGTAGGAAATAAACCTGCAGCAACCAAGGTTGAGGAATATAAAGCCAAGATACCTTATCCTCAAAAACTCCGCCAAGAAGAGCAGGATAAGTAATTTGCTCGCTTTGCAGATTATCTCAGGACTCTTGAAATAAAGATTCTGTTTGCAGAGGCACTTGAGCAAATACCTTCTTATGCCAAGTTCATGAAAGAATTCTTAAGTCATAAGAAGGATTGGAGAGAAACTGAAGGAGTTCTCCTCACTGAAGAATGCAGTGCAGTCATTCTGAAAAGCTTTCCTGAAAAGCTTAAAGATCCCGGAAGCTTTCTGATACATGCATATTAGAGGGTAACTGCACCAAGACAGCCTTATGTGATCTTGGGGCAAGCATCAACCTAATACCTGCATCCACCATCAGAAAGCTTGGTTTAACTGAAGAAGTTAAAATAACCCGGATATGTCTCCAACTTGTTGATGGCTCCATTAAATACCCATCAGGCGTGATTGAGGACATGATTGTCAGGGTTGGGCCATTCGCCTTTCCCACTGACTTTGTTGTGCTGGAAATGGAGGAGCACAAGAGTGCTACTCTCATTCTAGGAAGACCTTTCCTTGCAACTGGACGAACTCTCATTGACGTCCAACAGGGGGAAATAACCCTGAGAGTCAATGAGGATGAGTTTAAGTTGAATGCTGTCAATGCCATGCAGCATCCAGACACACCAAAAGACTGCATGAAAGTTGATCTTATTGACTCTCTGGTGGAGGAGATCAACATGGCTGAGAGTCTCGAATCAGAGCTGGAATACATTTTTAAAGATGTTCCGCCTGATCTAGAGGATTCAGAGGAATTGAAAGAGCCTCTGAAATTTCCTCAGGGAGAGGAAAAACCTCCTAAACCCGAGCTCAAACCATTACCACCATCCCTGAAATATGTATTTCTGGGAGATGGTGATACTTTTCCAGTGATCATAAGCTCTGCTTTAAATCCACAGGAAGAGGAAGCACTAATCCAAGTGCTAAGGACATACAAGACAGCTCTTGGGTGGTCCATAAGTGACCTTAGGGGCATAAGCCCAGCTAGATACATGCACAGAATCCTATTGGAGGATGATGCTAAGCCAGTGGTTCAACCACAGAGGCGGCTAAATCTAGCCATGAAGGAAGTGGTGCAGAAAGAGGTTACTAAATTACTGGAGGCTAGGATTATTTATCCTATTTCTGATAGCCCCTGGGTGAGTCCTGTTCAAGTTGTCCCTAAAAAGGGAGGCATGACAGTGGTTCATAATGAAAAAAATGAACTGGTTCCTACAAGAACAGTTACAGGGTGGCGCATATGTATTGATTACAGAAGGCTCAATACAGCCACCAGAAAGGATCATTTTCCTTTACCATTCATATACCAAATGCTAGAAAGACTAGCAGGTCATAATTATTACTGCTTTTTGGATGGCTATTCAGGCTACAACCAAATTGCAGTAGATCCCCAAGATCAAGAGAAAACAGTATTCACATGTCCATCTGGAGTATTTGCTTACAGAAGGATGCCATTTGGGCTGTGTAATGCACCTGCAACCTTTCAGAGATGCATGCTCTCTATTTTCTCTGATATGGTGGAAAATTTTCTGGAAGTCTTCATGGATGACTTCTCAGTATATGGAGACTCATTCAGCTCCTGTCTTGATCACCTGACACTGGTTTTGAAAAGATGCCAAGAGACCAACCTGGTTTTAAACTGCGAAAAATGTCACTTTATGGTGACTGAAGGGATTGTCCTTGGGCATAAAATTTCAAACAAGGGAATAGAGGTGGATCAAGCTAAAATAGAGGTAATTGAAAAATTACCACCACCTACCAATGTCAAGGCAATCAGAAGCTTTCTGGGGCATGCAGGATTCTACAGAAGCTTTCTGCATGTTATTTATTATGCTAGCCGTGTTTTAAATGATGCCCAGAAAAATTACACAACCACAGAAAAGGAATTGCTTGCAGTGGTCTATGCCATTGACAAGTTTAGATCATACTTAGTAGGATCAAAAGTGATTGTATACACTGACCATGCTGCTCTTAAATATCTACTTACAAAGCAGGATTCAAAACCCAGGCTTATAAGATGGGTATTACTTCTGCAAGAGTTTGATATAGAAATAAGAGACAGAAAAGGGACAGAAAACCAGGTGGCTGATCATCTATCCCGAATAGAGCCAGTAGAAGGGGCGCCCTCTCCCTCTATTGAAATCTCTGAAACCTTTCCGGATGAGCATTTGTTCGCCATTCAGGAAACACCATGGTTTGCAGACATTGCAAACTATAAAGCTGCAAGGTTCATACCCAAGGCGTACAGCAGGCAACAAAAGAAAAAATTAATTTCTGATGCAAAGTACTACTTGTGGGATGAACCTTATCTCTTTAAGAGATGTGCAGACGGAATAATCCGTAGGTGTGTGCCTAGAGAAGAAGCACAGAGGATCCTATGGCATTGCCATGGATCACAATATGGAGGCCATTTCGGAGGTGAGCGAACAGCCACCAAGGTCCTCCAATGTGGTTTCTACTGGCCTACACTCTACAGAGATTCCGGAGAGTTTGTACGTAACTGTGACAGTTTCCAGAGAGCTGGTAATTTGCCTCATAGTTACGCCATGCCTCAACAAAGAATCTTGGAGATTGAGTTGTTTGATGTATGGGAAATTGATTTCATGGGGCCTTTCCCACCATCATACTCAAACACTTATATTCTGGTGGCAGTTGACTATGTATCAAAATGGGTAGAGGCCATTGCCACACCCACCAATGATACTAAAACAGTACTGAAGTTTCTCCAGAAACATATATTCAGCAGATTTGGTGTCCCTAGGGTACTAATCAGTGATGGGGGCACTCACTTCTGCAACAAACAGCTTTACTCCGCCATGGTCCGGTATGGGATTCGCCACAAGGTGGCGACTCCATATCATCCACAGAAAATGGGCAAGCTGAAGTTTCTAACAGAGAACTAAAAAGAATCCTGGAACAGACTATAAGTACCCGTAGAAAGGATTGGGCATGAAGCTTGGATGATGCTCTGTGGGCTTACAGAACAGCATTCAAGACTCCTATAGGGACCTCTCTGTACCAACTTGTGTATGGTAAGGCTTGTCACCTGCCCGTGGAACTGGAACATAAGGCCTACTGGGCAACCAAATTCCTAAACTTTGATGCCAAACTAGCTGGAGAAAAAAGATTGCTCCAGCTAAATGAGCTAGAGGAATTCAGATTCACTGCTTTCGAAAATGCCAAGCTTCATAAAGAGAAATAAAAAAGATGGCATGACAAAAAGCTATCTTCTAGAATCTTTGAACCAGGACAAAAGGTTCTGTTGTTTAACTCTAGGCTCAGGCTGTTCCCCGGGAAACTGAAGTCCCGGTGGAGGGGATCATATGTGATTACAAGTGTATCACCATATGGTTATGTGGAGCTTCAAGACATTGACTCTGATAGGAAGTTCATTGTTAATGGACAGAGAATCAAGTATTATCTTGAAGGTAATGTTGAGCAAGAATGCTCAAGGCTGAGGCTAGATTAAAAAAGCTCAGCAAGGTCCAGCTAAAGACAATAAAAAAGCGCTTGCTGGGAGGCAACCCAGCCATTGGCATCACTTCCTCTAAGCATTTTACCCTATTCTTGATTTTATTTGTTGATATAAAGTTCATTGATACTATGGTAAAAGAGTCAATTGCATAAGTTTACAGGGTTACAGAAGGATTCAGCACACAAAACAGAGAAAAAGAGCTCACTGGCAAGAAAACGCCAGTAAGAGGCACAATTGGGCATTCAACGCCCAAAAGAAGCATCCACTGGGTGTTAAACGCCAGTAAGGATAGCTATCTGGGCGTTAAATGCCAGAAAGAAGCATCTTCTGGGCGTTGAACGCTAGAAAGAAGCTCCTTCTGGGCGTTTAACGCCAGATTTATAGCGTCCTGGGCGTTCAGAAAAATGCCCAGTGACAAAGGAGTTCCTGGCGTTCAACGCCAGAAAGAAGCAACAGCTGGGCATTGAACGCCCAAGAGAAGCAGCAATTGGGCATTAAACGCCCAAAACATGCAGCGTTTGGGCGTTTAACGCCAGGATGGTGGGGATGAGGTAATTTCGTTTTTACTTCATATTTTTCATTTTAATTTTTATTTTCATGTTTTAATTCATGATTTCTTGCATAAACATGTTACAAACCCTGATTTCTACGTTTGGGCGTTTAACGCCAGGATGGTGGGAAGGAGGTAATTTCGTTTTTACTTCATATTTTTCATTTTAATTTTTATTTTCATGTTTCAATTCATGATTTCTTGCATAAACATGTTACAAACCCTGATTTCTAAAATCCCTAATTTCTAAAAACCCTACTTTAAAAATATCAAATATATCTTAAACCATAAGCACAAATCCTTTTTTCAATCCAATTCAACTCTTTTTCAAATTTTCAAAACAAATCTATCTCTTTTCATTTTAAAATCTTTTCAACTAATCAATATCTTTTTCAAATCTCCATATTATCTTTTTCAAAAAAATCCAAATTTATCTTTTTCAAATATCTTTCATATCTTTTCAATTTTAAATTATATCCTTTCTTATCATACTTATTTCTTTTTAAATCATATCTTCTATCTTATCTTTCTCCTTATTTTCGAAAACCCACCCCCCTTCCCTTTTAAAAACACATTCGGCCTCCCTCCTCTCATCCACCATTCAACACTAGCTCTCCTTCTATCCCTCTCCTTTCTTTTCTTTTGCTTGAGGACAAGCAAACCTCTAAGTTTGGTGTGTTTATCCGTGATCACTAAACCATACCCACTAAGATGATGGCTACTAAAGGAAAATAACCCACTCCAAGAGGCAAGAAAGAGAGTATTCCAAAACCACTTTGGAATCAAGGGAGGTTCTTAACCAAAGAACATTCAGACCATTACTACAAAATAATGGGTCTAAGATCAGTGATCCCGGAAGTCAAGTTCGATCTGAAAGAAGATGAATATCCGGAGATCCAAGAGCAGATTTGAAATAGGAACTGGGAAGTCTTAGCTAATCCTAAAACAAAAGTGGGAAGGAATATGGTTCAGAAATTCTACGCTAATCTGTGGCAAACAGACAGACAGAGAATATCTGGAACTGCCCTCTATGACTATCAAACTTTGGTCAGAGGAAAGATTGTTCACATCCACCCTGACAAAATCAGGGAGATCTTTAAGCTACCGCAGCTGAAAGATGACCCAGACTCCTTCAATAGGAGAATGATGAGAACAAACAAGGGCCTGGATAAGATTCTAGAGGATATATGCATCCCTGGAGCCAGGTGGACCACTAGCAGCAAGGGTGTCCCAAATCAACTCAAGAGAGAAGATCTCAAACCAGTCGCCAGAGGATGGCTGGACTTCATTGGGCGTTTTATATTGCCCGCAAGCAACCGTTCTGAAGTCACTGTTAAAAGAGTAGTAATGATCCATTGCATTATTTTGGGAAAAGAAGTAGAAGTTCATCAACTGATCCCATCTGAATTTTACATACTTGCTAACAAGAACTCCAAGGATGCTAGGTTGGCTTATCCAAGCTTAATCTCTATGCTCTGCAAAGATGCTGGAGTAAAGATGGGAATAACAGAGTATATCTCAGTGGAGCAACAAATTACTAAAATCACAATGGAAAAACAACAAGTGCAGGATGATCCCATCAAGAGGAGGGCGCAAGAATTCCTACCAGAACTCCCTCAATTTGAATACTGGGAACATCTTGAAGCATCTGTTACTAAGTTGCAAGAAGCCATGGACCAAATAAGAGAAGAACAGCAAAATTAAAACAGCATGCTCTGCAAACTGCTCAGGGAACAAGAAGAGCAAGGGCGTGACTTTAAGGAACTGAAGCGTCAGAAGTTATCTTCGAAGGACCAAGCACCCCACAGACTAAAGAGGCATCCACTTCCCAACTTCAAGGTTGTTGAGCTCTAATCTTAACCTTAACCCTGTGATAATTGTTCTTATTTAAGTTTTACCTTAGAAGTTGTATAAATAGTAGTAATTAGTATTTATATTTTGATTTTATCCCCAATTAAGCTATAATTTATTTTTCTCATCATCATTAAACATGAATAAAATAGACGATTTTCTTTAGGATAAGGAGGCAATATTTTTCGAGTTTTTAATACAAGAAATTCTGATTAATTACATGTGGTGGCAATGCTTTCTGCCTTCTGAATGAATGCTTGGACAGTGCATATATCTTTGGAATTCGATGTTCTTGAATGTTAAATATGTTGGCTCTTGAAAGAATGATAAACATGAGACATGTTATTGGTAATC
>NC_029789.2:91325248-91329298 GCF_000816755.2 Arachis ipaensis
AATACTGGAAAACAAAGTGCTTAGGGCCACGGCCAAGACTCATAAAAGTAGCTGTGTTCAAGAATCAACATACTGAACTAGTAGAATCAATAACACTATCTGAATTCTAAGTTCCTATAGATGCCAATCATTCTGAGCTTCAATGGATAAAGGGAGATGCCAAAACAGTTCGGAAGCAAAAAGCTACTAGCCCCGCTCATTTAATTAGAATCTGAGCTTCATTCAAAAACTCTGAGATATTATTATTTCTTGACTCATTTGTATTCTATTTTATTTGTCTAGTTGCTTGGGGACAAGCAACAGTTCAAGTTTGGTGTTGTGATGAGCGGATATTTTATACGCTTTTTGGGGTTAATTTCATATAGTTTTTAGTATATTTTAGTTAGTTTTTAGTCTATTTTCACTAGTTTCTAGGCAAAATTTATATTTCTGGACTTTACTATGAGTTTGTGTGTTTTTCTATAATTTCAGGTATTTTCTGGCTGAAATTGAGGGAGCTGAGCAAAAATCTGATTCAGGCTGAAAAAGGACTGCTGATGCTGTTGGATCCTGACCTCTCTGCACTCGGAATGGAATTTCTGGAGCTACAAGAGTCTAATTGACGCGCTTCCAATTGCGTTGGAAAGTAGACATCCAGAGCTTTCCAGCAATATATAATAGTCCATACTTTGCTCAAGGATAGACAACGTAAACTGGCGTTCAACGCCAGTTCCATGTTGCAGTCTGGCGTCCAGCGCCAGAAACACGTTACAAGTTGGAGTTCAACGCCAGAAACAGGTTACAGCATAGCGTTGAACGCCCAAAACAGCCCAGGCACGTGAGAAGCTTTAGTCTCAGCCCCAGCACACACCAAGTGGGCCCCAGAAGTGGATTTCTGCACTATCTATCATAGTTTACTCATTTTCTGTAAATCTAGGTTACTAGTTTAGTATTTAAACAACTTTTAGAGATTTATTTTGCATCTCATGATATTTTAGATCTGAACTTTGTAATCTTTAACGGCATGAGTCTCTAAACTCCATTGTTGGGGGTGAGGAGCTCTGCTGTGTTTTGATGAATTAATGCAACTATTTCTGTTTTCCATTCAAACATGCGTATTCCTATCTAAGATATTCATTTGCGCTTAATTATAGAGAAGGTGATGATCCGTGACACTCATCACCTTCATCAATCCATGAACGCGTGTCTGACAACCACCTCCGTTCTACATCAGATTGAATGAGTATCTCTTAGATTCCTTAATCAGAATCTCTGTGGTATAAGCTAGAATACATTGGCAGCATCCTTGAGAATCCGGAAAGTCTAAACCTTGTCTGTGGTATTCTGAGTAGGATTCTGGGATTAGATGACTGTGACGAGCTTCAAACTCGCGAGTGCTGGGCGTAGTGACAGATGCAAAAGGATAGCAAATCCTATTCGGGTATGGTCGAGAACCTACAGATGATTAGCCATGCGGTGACAGAGCATTTGGACCCTTTTCACTGAGAGAAAGGATGGTAGCTATTGACAACGGTGATCCACCAACACACAGCTTGCCATAGGAGGGACGTGCGTGCGTGAAGAAGAAGATAGGGAGAAAGCAGAAATTCAAAAGACAAAGCATCTCCAAAACTCCAACATATTCTCATTTACTGCATAACAAGTAACCTTTAATTCATGCTCTCTTGTTCATTTGCAAGTCAATTGATAACCACAAATTAATATCCTGACTAAGAGTTGCAAGATAACCATAGCTTGCTTCAAACCAACAATCTCCGTGGGATCGACCCTTACTCACGTAAGGTATTACTTGGACGACCCAGTGCACTTGCTGGTTAGTTGTGCGGAATTACATAGTGTGAAGCAATTTTCGTGCACCAGTTGCCGTGTGATTATTGGAGTTTTGTATTCATCCAGAGCCTTTTGAATTGGTGGTTCCATGAGCTTTTTCTCTATGTACTTCTCTGCTTCACTTGAGTTTGGAATTCTTTGGTTGTCTTTCTCACTTTCTTGCCCTTCCACTTCCTCCCTTGCACTCAACATTTGACTTAATAGCTTTTTCATTGAGGAGGTTTGTTGATCTTCCCAACATTTCTTTATCTCCTCTTCATATCTTTTAATCTCAGATTCAATTGTTGAGACTTTTTGGTCTAGGGGAGTTTGAGGAGGTGATGGGTATTTTGGTGGAAAAATGAATTTCTCCCAAAACACACAGATCTAACCGGCAAGTGCACCGGGTCGCATCAAGTAATAATAACTCACATGAGTGAGGTCGATCCCACAGGGATTGATGGATCAAGCAAATGATGTATTAACAAAAAACAGTTAATGAAGGAAAGCATTAAAAACAAGTGATTAAATGAAACAAAGAGAAAAAAAAAATTATCCAACTAAGAAGAAAAATAACACTGTAAAAGGCAATATGATTATGCAGACAAGTGATGTTGCTGGATTGATTTGCATAGAAAAATAGGTGGCACACCAAACTTAGAATCTTGGTGTGTCACTTTCATGTAAAATTGATGCAATCATCCATGAAGATGGAAAACAGTTTGTTGCAGGGCAACACCAAACTTAGAATGTGATCATATGCCAATTTATTGAAATTTAAACAAAGCAAGGAGAAGAAATGTACCTACTGTCTACCTGTTCTTTACTTTCTTCCTCTTCTTCCAATTTGTTAAGAGGAATGACTTCAAAGGAGGAGAAGTTTCAGCTACTATCCCTTGCCTTGGCTTTTCCTCAGCAAGCTTCCTTTTTCAAATGGCTTGATTGATCTTGCTTACTGGATTAGGGACAGGATTGGTGCTTTTGTTAGTTGCCTTCACTTCTTTGAATCCAAGTCTTGGTTGCTGTGTGATTATTGGAGTTTTGCATTCATCCAGAGCCTTTTGTATTTGTGGTTCCATGAACTCCTCCTTTATATACTTCTCTGCCTCACTTGAGTTTGGAATGACTTCTTCACTTTCTTGCTCCTCCACTTCCTCTTTTACACCCAACATTTGTTTTAATAGCTCTATCATGGGGGAGGTTTGTTGATCTTCCCAACATTTCTTCATCTCCTCGTCATACCTTTCAATCATGGATTCAAGTGTTGAGGCGTTTTGGTCCAGGGGGATTTGTGAAAGTTGTGAGTCTTCATGTTCTCTTGTCATCTCAAGTGCAGTTTCAGGTTCAACCACCTCATTCTTCATTGAAAGTTCACTTGATGCAGTGGCCTCCTTATCTTGCTTTTCCACTTCCTCACCCACAAATTTGTCTTCATCCTCACTGTTTGATGGTTTTAAGTTTTCCCTTGTTTGCTCTAAGGGCCTATTCATCCTCTTGAAGATGATTTCTTTCTCTGCTTGCTCCAATTCTTCATTCATCTTATTGTAGAGGGCTTCTGCCCTTTTCCATGCTATTTGTGCTTTTTTCCCATATTTTTCGAGCTTGGACTCAAGCTCTGAAAGCTTTGAGTGGTTCATGGAAGTTTGTGTGGGTAATGAGTTTTGAAAGGGGCTTTCGGTTGAAGTATGATCAAGTGATGATATCTTTGGATGATTATCATATGGAGCACTAGAATTCCCTTCACAGCCACCATTAGAATCATGACTTGCATCATTTTGTGGTGGAGGGAAATATCCCATATGATTTTCTTTCTCATCTTGTGGTTCTGAAGCAAATCTCCATGAATTGGAGTGCTCAAAATGTGTATTCTCTTGATGATATTCCCAGCCACCATTAGAGATTGGTGATGATGGGTAATATGCCATAAAATTTGTTTGATTATAAGATGAGTTGAACTCCATTTGAATTTTGTAAAACACAACACCAAGGAGAATTGAAATTCATATCTCAGAGATGAATTTCTTAGTGAGGCAATAACTCAAACACCTTGGTTTCAACTTAGAGCAGAGAACAAAAACAAAGAAAATGCTTAATCTAGACTTCTCACCCACTTAATCATTGTTGATCTAATCAATCCCCGGCAACGGCGCCAAAAACTTGATGGGTATTTTGGTGGAAAAATGAATTTCTCCCAAAACACACAGATCTAACCGGCAAGTGCACCGGGTCGCATCAAGTAAT
>NC_029789.2:91332040-91341315 GCF_000816755.2 Arachis ipaensis
CAAAGAAAAGAAAATTAAAGAGAGCTCTCAAATCCTCGTGCTCCCTAGTGGAGCCAGCCTCCTCACAAATATGAAAATGATGCCTTATATAGGCTTTACAAAATGGAAATGAAAATGAAATTAAAAACAAATTACAATTAAATGAAATTCCTATTGTATCTATTTCTTGTGCCTTTGAGTAATGATCATGGGCCCTTGCTCTTGATGGAATTGGGTTGATAGAGGCCTTGGTTAATTGCTCCTGGAGTTTGAGGAGGAACCGAAGTGAACCAGGTTTGAATTTGCAAAAGTTGGAGTAAAAGTTTGAGCAAAAGTTAGGGGTCTAACTTTTGCTCCAACTTTTCATATCAGCTACCATAATCTGCTGATACCAACGTTGGTGCCAAAGTTAGGGGTCTAACTTTTGCTCCAACGTTGGCTTTACCTTGTGCACTTATGGCGCCAACATTAGCCCAAAAGTTAGGGGTCTAACGTTGGCGCAAACTTTCGCTCCCCCTTTGTATTTTCCATGTGCCAACGTTAGCCCAAAAGTTTGGGGTCTAACGTTGGCGCAAACTTTTGGTGGTCAGGGGGTATTTTCATGTGCCCACGTTAGCCCAAAAGTTAGGGGTCTAACGTTGGCGCAAACTTTTGGTGCCCAGGGAGTGATTTTCATGTGCCAACGTTAGCCCAAAAGTTAGGGGTCTAACATTGGGGCTAACTTTTCACCCAAAAGTTTGTGCAAAAGTTTGAGGCTAACTTTAGGTCCAGCTTTTTGCTTTCTGGTTCAATTTCACTTATTCCATTGTCCTCCCTTTACTCCTAGCCATTCCTTCTTGCTTCAACCTTTCTCCAAGCTTTCTTCACCTATCATTAATCAACCAAACACATCAAAGCTATGCTCAAAATCATGAGATATTCATTCTTTCATAATATGTGATAATTATAGCATAAAACCTCATGAAATAGCATGAATTCACACATGGTTGATTAAATCAAAGGAAACATGAAAATCTACCCAATTGGCTTGCTTATGGCTCAAGAAAGTGCATAAAACCTATTGAAAACAAATGAAAAAGCATAGAAAAACATGACATGGTGACATGTCATCAGGAGGTTGTGAGTGTTCAGGTTCTCTTGTCATCTCACGTGCAATTTCAGGTTCAAATATTTCCACCACCTCCTTTTCCATTGAAATTTCACTTGACATAGAGGCTTCCTCATCTTGCTTTTCCTCTTTCTTCTTTGCACTCAACAATTGAGCTAACATCACTTCCATGTTTTTGAGGGAGTTCTATTGTTCTTTCCAAACTTTCGTTGTCTTTTCCTCATATCTTTTGAGCATGGACTCAAGCTTTGAGAACCTTGAGTGGTTCATGGAAGTTTATGTGGGTGGTGAGTTTTGAAAGGGGTTTTCTGTTGAAGCATGGTCAAATGATGATATCTTTGGATGAATATCATATGGAGCATTATAATTCCCTTCCCAGCCACCATTAGAATCATGACATTCATCATTTTATGGTGGAGGAAAATATCCCATATGGTTTTCTTGCTCATCTTGTGTCTCTGAAGCAAATCTCCATGGATTGAAGTGCTTAGAATTTGTATTTTCTTGGTGATATTCCCAACCACCATTAAAGAGAGCAATAGATCAGAACTCAAAACTCTTGCAGCAAGCTTAAATTACAGGAAAGTAAATTGGGAGCAATGTAAACAGAGAAGCAAAATTGCAGTAAATGTAAAGTTGCAGGAAATGTAAATCAAGCTCACAGCAAGCATCAAATGTAAAGTGCAGAGGAACAAGGAGAATTAAATTGCATGAAAGTAAATTGAAAACAATGAGAACAGAAAGTAATGGGAACCAAAGATCAAAAGCAAACTCAATGTAAATTGAATTTTAACTTGCAGCAAAAGGAAATTATAGCAAATCTCAAACAGAAAAGTAAAATTACTTGAAGAAGCAAGACAGAAATAAAACTTAGCTTAATTGCAAAATGAAGCTGAAGATCTCAGGGGATCAAAGAGACTAGAAAATAGGTCTAGATCTCAACCCCTTCCTTGATTCAGCAGAAAATAATTTACAGAGGAAAGAAAGATGGAAGCAGTAAATGAAAACTCAGATTCAATTCTTAATTCACTAGGATTATGCAGAAGAAGAACAAAGAGAAGTTTTAGATCAAGGATGAAATAGAATTCCTTCAATCCCAATCCAAAATTCAAATTCAAAAAGGAAAAATTAAAAGAGAGCTCTCTACTACTACTCTCTATTGGAGCCAACCTTTCTAACAAATATGAAAATGATGCCTTATATAGGCTTTACAAAATAAAAATAAAAATGAAATTGAAATTAAAAATAAATTACAATTAAATGAAATTCCTATTTTAACTATCTCTTGTGCCTTTGAGTGATGGTAATGGGCTTAGCTTGTTTTGGATTTGAGGAAGAATGGATCCGAATAGCCTTGATGGAATTGGGATCATTCACGTTTGAGTCAACGTTTGAGGCAAACATTGACTCAAACGTCTTATAATGGCATCATGCAGAATGGGAGTTTGCTGTCACTCTCGTTTGAGTTCACGTTTGAGGTCAAACATGAGCTCAAACGTGATTCTCCCCAAGGTAATTTTCAGCCAACGTTTGACCTCACGTTTGATGCAAACGTTGGTGCAAACGTTGAGTCCTCCAGGGTATATTATTAAGCCAACGTTTGACCTCACGTTTGAGACAAACGTTGGCGCAAACGTTGAGTCCTCCCAGGTGCTTCTTTTAAGCCAACTTTTGACCTCACGTTTGAGGCAAATGTTGGCGCAAACGTTGAGAACATTGTTAGATTCGGAAGCTCAAACGTGCTGTCCATCCCATACTATTATATATTGTTGGAAATCCTTGAATGTATACTTTTCAATGCCGTTGGAAGCGCATCATTTGGAGCTCCACAGCTCGAGTTATACTCTGTCGAAGGTGCAGAGGTCAGCTGGCCTTACTACAGGTTGGTGTCATGTTCGTTTATGCATTTTTCGGGGCAGTTTTCTCCCTCAATTTTAGTGTCCACCATGTAGTACCATATATTCTTGGAAAGCTCTCAATCCCTACTTTCCATTGCTTTTTGAATCACCTCATTTGGAGCTCTGTAGCTCAAGTTATTCTTGTTGGAAGTATACCCCTTCAGGCTGTGGGGAGCAACATTTCCCAAGGTATTCCTTAGCCAACGTTTGACCTCACGTTTGAGGCAAATGTTGGCGCAAACATTGAGCTCCTGGGTGGCTGTGCTGATTGTCAATCTTCCTTGATTTGGTCATGGGCCACGCTTTTAAAAGCGTGGCCTTAGGCTCCAAAGTGTGCTCCAACTTCAAAGTGTGCCCCAAAGCTTTTTTTTTCTTTTTAGCTTATTTTGTGCTTCTTTGCTTCTTTTTCTTCTTATTTCCTACAAAATTTATAAAATCAAAAGATCAAGAAAATATACCATTTAAGCACAAAAGAATGCAATAATTAAGTACTAATTATCTATTTCTTGTATGAAAAAGTATAAAAAAATATGACATGGTGACATGTCATCAAAGCATACATGAAATTCTAGGTAAAATTGAACAGAAATACATTCCAATCAATCAAGTCAATCAAAGTCAGTTAACTTGCTTGTTTATAAAAAATAAAGAGAGGAAAGAAGCATTGTTGCTATACACAAAGAAAAAGAAGAGTTAATTGGAAAAGAAAAGAAAAGTTAATGGTTATGTGCATTGTAATAATGATCCTAACTTTGAAAAGTTTCAAAAGTTCGAAATAAGCAAGCTCACATTCAAATTCACAAGGAATGCAATATGCTAGACCAAATCAAGTCGTGTGTAGAGCACACATTCGATCAAATAAGGTTCAATTGTCATAATTGCATATGCATGAGCAATTGGCAATTTTAAATGATAAAAAAAATAAAGTTGAAGTTGGAAAAGAACAAGTATAGTATTCATACACCAAATTGCCTTCCAATACCAAATTCACAAGTTTAGGGTCATAAGGATGAATGTTATGCCCAAGATAGCTCAAACCAAGTCAATGCATGAAGGAAGTTAAGTGGTTGAGTACATAAGACATTGATGTACCAAACTTGTAAAATTGGGTAAAGGAAACCTCAATCAATTAAAATTCACAAATTTTGATCAATTTGAAAATAATCTAACCCTATTCAATGCATAGAAGTGTATCAAAATAAAAACAAGTATTGAAGTTAAAGTGTGCACCAAAATTTGTCATGGAAAAGCACTTTGACAAAGAAAACCATTAATAAGAACATTGTCGCACCAAATCACAAAACGCAGCTTAATGAAATAGAATAATAGCAAATAGCCGGATGATTGACTAATTGAGTTTAGCAACATTTCAAAACAGAAGTGGCATAATACTAACTCAATTAATCAATGGTATCAAGAATGAACAATGAAATCGATTTAAATAATTTTCGGCAGCAATTCAACAGTAAACTAGCACATTAGTTGAATCCACTCAATCAAATCAAGTTTCCATATGAATTCCACAAACAAACAAACACAATTCACATATCAATTCATAGGAATTAAACAAATAAACATACTTTAGTAAAGCAGTAATTCACAATTTCATCTAGAAAATAAGAAAGTCATCATCATTCAACAAACAAATTCATGAGAATTCCATCGAAACACAGCAATAGAATTAAACAGGCCTAGAATCCACTACATACTACATTTGAACCTACCTAATCACCTAAATACACTAAAACATTAAATTCTAACTAATCTAATCTAAATTAACTAATTAAGCAAAACTAACTAAACAAAAATTAAAGAAAATGGAACAGGGTACTGACCAGGAAAGAAAAGGAAAGGGATGGTGGAAGTGGTGGATGTAACGTCCCGTCCAGCAAAATACCTTGCTTAAGTTAGGGTATTTCTACTAGAAAGAATATTACGTATCCTTTTCAGTATTAACTACTTAATTATCGAGCCTTTGTATCAAGTTCGCGTTTCAGGTTTAAAAAAATGCATAAAATTTTGTTTTTGTTCTTTAAAGACACATATCAAAGATTTACAAGTAATAATAGTCACATAAATATTATTAATAATAATTCTTATACAAAAGAAACCAAATGAAACTCAAACACAATATACCAAACCTACCCCTCTATGTGAAATAAAGCGAGAAGACTCTATAAAAGAAATTAAAACCATAAAGAAAACGTACTAATCGCTCGCAGCTTCAAATTGTGTCTTCAAACCTGTGTCACTAAAAGAGTGGTAAATTTGGGGGGTGAGAACCAAACCACAAGTTCTCAGTAGAGGTCGAGAATGCCGTGAAAGTAAAGAATAAAGCGCAAATGGTTAATTTCGTTCAGAGATATTTAAAAGAGAATTGTTTTCATTTGCCTTATGAATCCTCTTGAAAACCAATGGTTTAACATTCAAAATCCAAAACCTTCTTTTAAAAGCATCAGTTAATTATCTAAAATCCTAAACCCATATATTTTTTTTTATAAAACTCTTAAAAGTTTTCCTAGACTGTACGAATGACCAATCTGTTCCAAGCATAGGTTCATTAAGTCTATGTTGAACCAGCTTGATCTTTCATACTTTACTAAACCTCAAACATAAACCAGTCACGGCCTTAGGCCCAGGCAACTCAATCATCACCCAATTCACCATAATCCAGCCAATTAGCTACAAACACAAGTAATGAGGTTCAAACACAATTAAAAGCAATTACATCAAGTATAGCAATTAGCAGTTAAATAGAATTATTCTCATAGGCAAACCAATTACAATATGCACACCCAAACAATGTCACATAGATGCATATGATGAATGTCTAGTCCTAGTACAGACCATGAGCTCATATGTCGGTTGGCACCCGCATTCCGGACATTTATCCGGTCACGAGTCCACGATTTCCCGGATATGATTTTCCGTTCAAATAAATGCGCATATAATTATTAGCAGCTCTATTGAGACAGCCTATGCTTTCTACTCACAGGAAATATATACTCTTGGGAATGGAAAATTGCTCTTGGGTTGCCTCATGGCAACAGATAAATAAACAAACATCTCTTGGGATGCCTTAAGCAACATCTCTTAGGTTGCCTTAAGCAACAAATAAATAAACAAACATCTCTTGGGTTGCCTTAAGCAACAAATAAATTAGCAAATATCTCTTGGGTTGCCTCAAGCAATAGATAAATAAACAAATATCTCTTTGTTATATTACTCTTTTCTCTTTATCTCTTTACTCTGCTCTGGTTACTCTATTCTTTGTATCTCTTAAATATGCTCTGATTACTCTTTTCTCAAAAGAATTGTTGAAGTTATCATCAAGCCTAAAATTTATTTTAATTAAATCCTTTTACTTTTATAAAAATTTGGACATAATCCTTACGGGTTCCCTCGTTCTCAACATTTCACCAACCTCTTATCAGCAATTGCCACAACAATATATTCTCAAAAATATTTGATAATAGTATAAAAAATCTATTTATTAAATTCCATATCCAAAGTAATCACCAAAACAACATTGGCAGCCCAATCTCAAATTTATTTTTAAAATACCAAATGAATTCAGAATTACACAAACTTTATGCTCAAACAACCGTCTCGGATTAAGCTTTCTAAATAACCAAATATCATAATTTTCTGATCATTCTAGCCTCAGGAATAGTAGGAAAACCGTGACTGCTCTATAATATTTAAAAACCAGAAAAAAATAGTAGCAGTGTGTAATATTCAATATTCCATATAAAATCCAAACTAAATCCAACCGCCTTCAAAATTAATATGGTTAAACTTAACTCATCTAAGTTTCTTTCTCAATTGGTTACACGTCAATACCATTTTTAATGAAGAAGTTACATAATTTGAAAGTTAGGTAGAAATAAGTCACAATTTGTTTTAGAAACCAACTAGCTTAGTATCTTTTAACTTGTATAACTTTTACTACAAAACTTCAATTAGGCTAAAGTTTGGTTTGGAGACTCCTAACTTATCTAGCAACAAGTATGTTTTGGTTGCAACCCAATTTCTGTTCAATTCTAAGAGTTATAAGCATTGGAAGTTGAAGCATAACTTGCTGAAAACTGATTCCTTCCAGCTTTAATCATTAACTTTAAAAAATTCGCAACTCCCAATCCTTAACTCCTAAAATTCTGAAGTTTTAGAAAAATAAACCAAGTTAATCAAATTTTAAAAGAAAATTGGTTTTGCTCCAGAACTCAACTCCTAGGAATCGCAGCAAGACAAACAAGTTGCTGCCCTGTTTGAACTCTTCTGTTGCAGGACAGATTTAACGACTTAACTTTAAAAATTAGCCATATATTGTATATTAAACGAAAATGCCTCAAATTTCCAGTCCAGCTCCACATATTCCGAAGTTTAATCCAGACTTGGTCCCATGCAATTCCGATCATTACAGAATTAGTTATAGATTTTCAAAGTTTCCGACTTCGTTTAAAAGTAGTTCACAAAATCAGATTTTCAATACAACTTTGAAAAATCATAACTAATTCTCTATTTAATACGAAACTTTCAAAATTGAATCTTAAAAATTACACTTAATGTAATTTACTTAACTCTTACTCTCTTATCATTTCAATCACTATTAAATTACTTACTCACTTTCAAAGTTGCCGTTTAATTTTAAAACTCATATTTTCAGCAAGTAGTTAGCATTTTAAGATTCAATCCTTCAAATATTCTCTAAACTCAATTCCAATCAATCACCAAATCTACCACCATTACAATAAAGAAATAACTAGCTCAAAAGTAACAAATTCAATATAATCCATCAAACTCAGAGTTCTCAGCAATCACTCATAAAACAATTCACACATAATCAATCAACTTCACAAAATCCACAAATTCAATCAATCCACAGCCACAATTCAACATCCATGTAACCAATCAACTAATCACAACAATTAAACCTACTTGAAATTACTCAATAAACTTTATGGGCATTCTTAAATTAAAATCATTTAAGTTAAACCCCCTACCTCGATGTCGCAATGGTATTATTTAACGTAACAATTTCCTTTATTCCCAATTCGTGGCAGCAGTAGTCATTCCAACACAACCAGAACGTCAGCTCCATCACCCACAACTCTAGTAGCAGCAACAACAATGATCTCAACACCAATTGTGATTGCTCAGGAGATAAATTGACAACTAGAACAAAACCATATGCTACTATAATTAGGACAGAGTATAACGGATGAACAAAATGATAGAAGAGTAAGGAAGAAAGCGTTACAGGCTTAAGAAACAGAAAATTGGCATTGGAACTGGAACAAAGAGGATGATGCTGGCTAGATTGAAAGATGGTGGCAGCAAATTGCTTTCTCTAATAACAAGCTCCAACCACGGCACGACAAGGTACATCAGAGGCAGAGACATGGTTGACTTGAAGAAACAAGGTCACGGTGATGGCGACTCCGGCAGCTAGGATGCAACCTAGTCCGTCACCAACGGCAGTGGCGACCACGAACCCTAGTGATGACGATGACACCAGCGGCGATCCCTACCAGCATCGCCTCTTCTTTTCTTGGCGACGAGCCTGCAACAGAGCTCCCTTTCCTCTTCCAATTTGCGCTCTTCTCCCCTATTCTGTTCAGCATCAGTGGTAACACTAGCAGGGACAATAGCGATCGAAGCTTCAGCAACGATCACAAAGCACGGTGGCGACGCTACCTTCTCCCTCTATCGTGCGCGTCTCTCTGTTCTTCGTGGTGCTTCCCTTCCGATTTCAACGGCAGCGATGGTAATGACACCTTCCGTCGTAACCCTCTCCTCTGGCTTCCCTGATCCCTCTTTTCCCTTTCCTCAATTTCTCGTTTCCCCTTTGCTCCCTTTCTGTTCCCCTTTCGCTCTTTTTTTCTTTCTAAATGTATATGCGTTTAGGTTTTGTGAAATTAGGGTATCAATTAGGAAATTTGTGATTTTAAGTTAAATTAGGTTTTGATTTCATAAATTAGGAAAAAATATATACGAATAATATAATAATTTTACAAAATATTTGAGATAGAATAACAATATAGAAATCAAATATAATACTATAAAGATTACTTTCAAAACACATAAGATTTTATTTATCAATCTATTAACGAGCTCAAATAATTATTTTTAATTTAAATTATAAAATAAACATACTAATTACATTTTATAAAATACGGTTAAACTCGAAATATCAATTACCTAAATTAAATTATATAATATTTCCATCACTAAATTTTATTTTCAAATCATATGAAATAACCAATTATAAAAAATTATATAACAATATT
>NC_029789.2:91341445-91348922 GCF_000816755.2 Arachis ipaensis
TAACTTAACTCCAAATATTAATAAACCTAACTTAATTACTCTTAATTGATTAGTTTATAAAAATAAGGAGTTCAAAATAAAATAAGTCACAACTTATTCAAAATTGGAGTTACTTTAAATTAAAGTGTACAATTCTTTCTATTTTTTTCAATTACTAAAATTATGCAAAATATTTAATTATAATAAAATTACTTAAGAATATTAATTGGTTCAAAATAAAATTATCTCTGAATCTATTTAATTATTTCTAATAGAATAATTTCTAAAATTATGAAGTTTAAACTTAATAAAATAAAATCACAATCTATTCATATTTAGATTTTCAAAAATGCAGGATGTTACAGTGGAGCAGTGGTGCAGCTGCGGCACTAGCAACAGTAGACGACGGCAAAAGAAACAGGGGCTGCCCTGTTCTGGCCAAAGAGGGAGAAAAGGGAAGAAAGATGAAATGGCGGTTAGAGTGGATGGCAGAATGTGGTGGTGTGGTGGCAGTGGCTGTGGTGGTACCGGCGGTGCTAGCTATGCTGCGGCAGTGAGCTCGGGCCCAACGGAGATGAGCCGAGGGTTGGCGTGGTGGTCTGGTTCGCAGAGAGAGGAGAAGAGGGTTACAGTGGCTCTCGGCGATGGTAGAGACAGACGCTGCTAGAGGCGGCGCTATGGTGATGAGTGAACGACAACATGGAGAAGCTGGAATGACAGTGATTCACGGATGTGAGGCGTCGAGAGGGAGAAGACGAGAGGAAGCAGGGGTGGTTCCGCAACTCTGAGAAGGGAGAAGAGGAAAGGAGAGAGGAAGGTGTTGGCTTCTGGTGCGGTGGCCCGTCGGCAGTGGTGACTAGCGGCGGTGGTGAGGGAGCAGCAATGGATGGTGATGATGGTTAAGAAGATGACGCTGTGTTGTGTTTGAGAAGAAAAGAAAAGAAAAGAAGAAGGAGAAGAGGAATGGGAAGAGGGGTGGGTGTCCGCCGGCGGTGGTAGTTTCCGCAGTGAAGGTGAGAGGAAGAGGGTGATGGTTAAAGGGGAAGGAGGCTCTGCGCTGAAGAGAGGGAAGAGAGGAGAGAAAGAATAGGGTGAAAGGTTAGGGTTTCCCTGAACCCAGGTTAAGGTGCGTACGCACAAAGTAGTGCGCACGCACAGGCCAAAGAACTTGAAATCGGTGCGTACGCACAAGGATTTTTTTTAATTTTAAATTTTAACATTTTAAATTAAAAATTTAACTCTAAATTAAGTAAATTAACCAAAAATTTAATAAATGTAACAAAAATAAAGAATCAAATTAAAAAAAAACTATAGACAAGAGTTTTTTTTCATAACAACTCAAGCATAAACAATGTTTCTTAATCTACTATTTACATTCTAAAAATAAATTAAACTCCAAATTAGCAATATTTTTAACTTCTAAAAACTATTTCAACCATTCAAACATGTAATTCAAAACAAAAATCTACCAAATCAAGCTATCAACTAAGAGAAATATTTACAAGAATGATATAAAGAAGTGAAGTTTGGAAGGTTTTACCATGGTAGGGTGTCTCCCACCTAGCACTTTTATTTAAA
Organism: Arachis ipaensis; assembly: GCF_000816755.2. Lineage (NCBI taxonomy): Eukaryota > Viridiplantae > Streptophyta > Magnoliopsida > Fabales > Fabaceae > Arachis > Arachis ipaensis. Next base: position 91,343,003 of record NC_029789.2, read on the forward strand.
GTCCTTAAGTTGGACATTTTGGTAAGCTCTTATCAAGGAGGCTTGTGCTTGAACTCATCCTTGAGCCTTCACCAATGGTTAGACTTCCAATGATTTTCAAGATTTCCAATTAAGTGCACCAAGCTTTGATTAAAGTTGAAATAAGTTCCGAGCTCCCAAAATTGGTCCACATGATGTATACCGGGATCCTAAACTTTATTTTTGCACCCGTCTTCTTGTTGAGTCTCCATCCGGGTGACAAGACCTTGAAATTCTCACTTAAGCACCCAAAAATCTTCCGAGATCCATTCAATTTGGCATTCTGCCAACCATGGAAACCAAACCTTAGGTGGTTTAACCTTAATGTGCATAGCATCATGTCTCCAACCACTACCTAACTTCCTCTTACTCTCCAATCCACAAAGAGTCCTAAGTTGACTATCCGTTTCAAGCAAACCATATTCAAGCAGGATAATGAAGCTTAAGGTTAAGAGTTTTACCCACTTAAATAAACGAATTGATGGTGACTTAGGAGGAGAGACTTTCATTGACCTTGAAAATGTGAGTTCTACTCCCTTTGCTTCTCTTGTATGATCTCCACCTCTTGACAAGCTTCCTTAAGCTTGTTTCCTTGTTCAACTTCTCCAAACTCTTCAACCACTTCTAACTCTTTGGTCTCAACCTCCTCCTCTTGTTACAACTCATGCTTCAATTCTTCTTCTTTCTCTTGAAGCTCCAAGCTTTCTTCTACTCCACATACTTCACTTGAAGTTGGTTCTTCACATTTATCCATGGAAGTGTTTGAATTGTTGGAAGAGTGTATTGAGGCTAAGTGAGATAGAGCTCCGGCTAAGGTAGCCATGATATTTCTTGCCTCTTTTGGTACTCTTCTTTCTCTTGAAGGAATAATTGGAGTGATTCTTCCTTTGAGGCTTGTGAGAAAAAAGAGGGTTCCTAAATTGGGAGAAGGTCTTCATATGTAGAAGGTGGTTGATATTAGTGAGAATGTTGAGGTGGTGTGTATGGAGGTATGTGCTCAAAAGGGGTTTGAAGTATTGGTGTTGGGAGGGTGGTGGTTCTACGGGTGGCTCATATGGTTGTTCATGAGGCAAAAAAGGTTGATGGTATGGTGGATATAGGTTAGGCTCATATGGAGGTGTTTGGTGGTAGAATGGGGCTTGAAAATGTTATGGTTGAGGGCAATGTTGAAGGTATGGTTCATAAGCATATAGTGGTGGCTGGTTGATAACCATAAGAGGGTCCATCATACCCATTGAATTAGTGCGCACCATAGGAAGGGTTGTGCTCATAGTGAAGTGGAGGAGGTTGTCTCCATGAAGGTTGTGCATAAGCATGCGGCTCCTCCCTCATATTGTCTTGATTTTCCTATTTCTTCTTGTTAATTTCTCATTTTAGTCACTTTTATGCTCATGCACTCTTGTTAATTTTCATTCTCTTTAATGAAATTTTGAGGTATTTCATGTTTAATGTGCTTTCCATAGTTGTTATTGTTAATTTCTTGCATTGGGTAGTAGTAGATTTTATTATTCTTGCATTTTTATGATGCTTTCCTTTTATGCCTTCCAAGTGTTTGACAAAATGCTTGGTTGGATGTTAAAGTAGCTTTTTGAGCATTCTTGGCTTAGAAAGAGAAATTAGCAATCTTGAGTCATTAATAACCAACTCATGTTAGTGATCTAGAGTTGTTAGTTAATATTGTTTCTATTGACTCTAATCTCTTGCTAATTCAACTAGTAAGTTGATTAGGACTTTTGGATTGAGATTAACTAGTCCTATTTGACTTTCTTCCTATGTTGAAGATAATATTGCACCTTCTTCCGATGTTGAAGATGACTTAATAGGATTAGCTCTTATTAGTCATTGTATGATAATTAATGATTAGGATAGAAAGCCTAGACTCTCAATCCTTGCCATGAATGTCTCTCTTTAGTAGTTGCTTTCTTTAGTTATTTGATTTACATTTCTTGCCTTTTTAATTTCATATTTTATCAACCCAACCCCCTTGAATCTCATAACCAATAATTGAGCACTCGATTGTAATTCCTAGGGAGAACAACCCGGGACTAATACTCTCGGTTATTTTTATTGGGTTGGACTTGCGACAACCAAATTAAACTTTGATGGAGGATTGTTTGTTAGTTGGGAACTATACTTCGACAAGATTATTTGTGTGAATTTCCTAACCGACGAAAATCTTATCATCAAAAAGCTCTCTCTTCTCTCTAGAATTAGGGTAGATTTAGGTTAATCTCTCTTAGATTTAGGTTTTAATTCTTGCTTTGATCTAGTTTAAAGTGCTTTTCCTTATTTAATTGCTTTGATTATCTTAGTTCATCTTGTTAATTTCTCATTTATGTCACTTTTAGTTTATGAACCTTCTTGTTAATCTTGATTTCTATTAATGCAATTTGATGTATGTTTGTTGATATTTAATTTAGTTGTTATTGTTGTTATTTTGCATGTCGTAGTTCTAGATTTTATTATTATTGGAATTTTACCAAGCTTTATTTTTATGCCTTCCAAGTATTTGATAAAATGCTTGGTTTAGTTTTAGAGTAGAGTTTTAGCACTCTTGGCATGAGATTGAGGACTTAGGTACCTTGATGTCATTGATGTCCAGTGTGACTGGTAATTTAGGGTTGTTAGTTAATTTTAGGATCAATTATGTCCACTTGACTTCACCCTCCGATGTTAGAGGAAAAATAAGTGGAATTAACCCTTTGTAATTACCATGTTATGGTCAATGATCTAGATAGGAAACCTTGACTCTTAATCCTTGCCATGAGTGCCTTTTAGCATTTGATTTCTTTGTTTGATCTTTACTTTCTTGCACTTTTAATTTCTTGTTTCATGTTATCAAAGCCCCCCAAAAATATCTCATAACCAATAATATGCACACTTCTGATGATAAGTCATCTTATGCTAGTTTCACAAGAATTTTTTATTTGTTTCATTAGGTTTTATGCACTTTCTTGCATAATAAGTAAGTGGCTGGAGTGGAACTCCATGATTATTTTGATTCAATCAAACATCATTTATTTTATACAAAATCATGATATTTATGCAAGAATTAAATGAGCATTATGAATGATGCAAATTCTTATGATTTTGGTGAGACTTTGATTGCCCTTTTGATTGAATTTAGGTGAGAAAATTAAGAGAAAGAGAGGCACTAAGAATAATGTTGCGTTCAAAGAAAGAATGCCACGCTCAGTGGCGACGCGCACGCGTACAGGAAGCTTACATGTCAGGGATGAATTTTTGAAGACCCACGTGTACGCGTACATGATGCGTACGCATGGAATTGATTGGCGCTCGTTTTCAAAGAGAGCGCTACGTTCAATAAGGCAGCATTTTCGGGCATATTCAAATTTGGAATTGAAGTTTTGCAGCCGACGCACACGCGTACAGGACACGCATGCGTCGATGAAGAATCTGGAAGGAAGCACGCGAATGCGTGGCTGGCGCTGAAGCATGGAATTGATATTTTGCTACCCACGCGCACGTGATGAGCAGATATTTTATACGCTTTTTGGGGGTAATTTCATGTAGTTTTTAGCATGTTTTAGTTAGTTTTTAGTATATTTTTATTAGTTTCTAGGCAAAATTCATATTTCTGGACTTTACTATGAGTTTGTGTGTTTTTCTGTGATTTCAGGTATTTTCTGGTTGAAATTGAGGGAGCTGAGCAAAAATCTGATTCAGGCTGAAAAAGGACTACAGATGCTATTGGATTTTGACCTCCTTGCACTCGAAATAGATATTCTGGAGCTACAGGAGTCCAAATGGCGCGCTCTCAATTGCGTTGGAAAAGTAGACATCCAGGGCTTTCCAGCACACACCAAGTGGGCTCTAGAAGTGGATTTCTGCACTATCTATCTTAGTTTACTCATTTTCTATAAACCTAGGTTACTAGTTTAGTATTTAAACAACTTTTAGAGATTTATTTTGTACCTCATGACAATTTAGATCTGAACTTTGTACTCTTTGACAGCATGAGTCTCTAAACTCCATTGTTGGAGGTGAGGAGCTCTGCTGTGTCTTGATGAATTAATGCAATTATTTCTGTTTTCTATTCAAACACGCTTGTTTCTGTCTAAGATGTTCATTCGCACTTCAATATGATGGATGTGATGATCTGTGACACTCATCACCATTCTCAACCTATGAACACGTGCCTGACAACCACCTCCGTTCTACCTTCGATTGAATGAGTATCTCTTGGATTCCTTAATCAGAGTCTTCGTGGTATAAGCTAGAATCTATTGGCAGCATCTTTGAGAATCCAGAAAGTCTAAACCTTGTCTGTGGTATTCTGAGTAGGATTCAGGGATTGGATGACTATGATGAGCTTCAAACTCACAAAGGTTGGGCGTAGTGACAGACGTAAAAGGATCAATGGATCCTATTCCAACAAGAGTGAGAACCGACAGAAGATTAGCAGTGCGGTGACAGCGCACCTGGACCATTTTCACTGAGAGGACGGATGGTAGCCATTGACAACGGTGATCCACCAACATACAGCTTGCCATAGGAGGAACCTTGCATGCGTGAAGAAGAAGGCAGGGAGAAAGCAGAGATTCAGAAGACAAAGCATCTCCAAAACTCCAACATCTTCTGCATCACTGCATAACAAGTATTTAATTCATGCTCTTTTATTTTTCGCAATCCAAATTGATAATTATAATTGATATCCTGACTAAGAATTACAAAATAACCATAAATTGCTTCAAGCCAACAATCTCTGTGGGATTCGACCTTTACTCACGTAAGGTATTACTTGGACGACTTAGTGCACTTGCTGGTTAGTGGTACGAGTTGTGAAAAGTGTGATTTACAATTCGTGCACCAAGGGTTTGGTGCCGTTGCCGGGGATTGTTTGAGTTTGGACAACTGACGGTTTATTTTGTTGCTTAGATCAGGAAAAATTTTTCTTTTTTTGGTTTAGAGTCTTCTATCATTGTTTTTGGTTGAATTTTTTTTAAATTCTTATTTTCTCTTTTTAAATTTTTCAAAAATTTTTACAAACTAATAATTGAGTTTTCCTTGAGTTTAGTTTCATATTTTAAGTTTGGTGTCAATTGTATGTTTTTATTTTCTTTTAAATTTTCAAATTTATATTCATTGTTCTTTCTTAATCTTCAAGTTGTTCTTGTTTATTTTCCTTGTTTGATCTTTAGTTTTTCTTATTTTATGATTTTTCTTGTTTTTCTTGTGCTTTTTCAAAATATCAGTTTTCAAAAAAAAAAATTTATACATTAAATACCTTATTAAAACACTTTAAATTTATAACTCAATTGGCTAGAGCGTTGCGTTTATGTTCCTGGTAATTAGGAATTTTCCTTTTAAAACTTTTTCAAAAATAATTTTTCTTTGATTAAATCTGGTGCCAAACTTTTAAGTTTGGTGTTCTCTTGTTATTTTTCTTTAATTTTCGAGAAGTTATTCTTTGTTTTCTAAAAGTTTTAAGTTTGGTGTTCCCTTTTATGTTCTTGAATCTTTGAATCTTGTTCTTGTTGAGTCTTCAATGTGTTCTTGAGTCTTCTTTGTATTTTGATCTTAAAATTTTTAAGTTTGGTGTTCCTTGGTGTTTTTCCTCCAAAATTTTCGAAAATAAGGAGCATTGGATCTAAAAATTTTAAGTTTTGTGTCTTTTTATTGTTTTTCTCTTTCCTCATTGAATTCAAAAATATCTTTTCCCTTTATTTTAACTGATTTTTCGAAAATTACCTTTAAAAATTCAGATTTTTATTTTAAAAATCAAATCTTTTCAAAATTCAAAATCTTATTCAAAAATCATATTCAAAAATTTTCAAATCTTTTCAATTAATTAGTCAATTCAACATTCAAATTTCTTTTTATTTTCTTTTTCTTTTAATTTTCGAAATCTATATTTTATTTTCTAATTATTTTACTTTAT
>NC_029789.2:91349465-91405900 GCF_000816755.2 Arachis ipaensis
ATCTCCCTTTCTCCGTCATGGATCTAAGTGGAAATGAACAGTCCAGAAGGACTCTGGGGTCATATGCTAACCCCACTACTGCTGCATATGGGAGTAGTATCTGTATACCCTCCATCAAAGCAGGCAGTTTTGAGCTAAATCATCATCTCATTGTCATGGTGCAGCAAAACTGTCAGTATTCCAGTCTTCCACAGGAAGAAACTACTGAGTTTCTGGCATAATTCTTGCAAATTTCTAACACAGTACATGACAAGGAGGTAGATCAGGATGTATACAGACTGTTACTGTTTCCGTTTGCTGTAAAAGATCAAGCTAAAAGGTGGTTAAATAACCAACCCACAGCAAGCATAAGGACATGGAAACAGTTATCATACAAATTCCTGAATCAATATTTCTCTCCAAAAAGGATGACACAGCTAAGGCTGGATATCCAAGGCATTAAAAAAGAGGATGAATCCCTTTAAAATGCTTGGGAAAAGTACAGAGGGATGCTAAGGAAATGCCCCTCTGAAATGTTTCCAGAGTGGGTGCAGTTAGACATCTTCTACTATGGGCTTACAGAAGGAGCTCAGATGTCCCTAGACCACTCAGCTGGTGGATCTATACACATGTGGAAAACTATTGAAGAGGCTCAAGAGCTTATTGATATAGTTGCCAGAAACCAGCATATGTACATAAGTAATGGGTCCTCTATAAAAGAAGAAGCCAAAGCAGTATCTACTGAACTTGGTCCTCCAGAAGAAGTTGCTGAACTCAATCAACAATTGTGCTTTCTAACAAAATAGCTAGCAAAATTCAAGGAGATGCTACAAGACACTAAAAATGCTAATAAAAATATGGAGGCGCAATTGAATTAGACAAAACAGCAGTTATCAAAGCAGATAACAGAAGAGTGCCAGGCAGTTCAATTAAGAAGTGGGAAAATATTAAATACCTCGCTTCAGAGCAGCAAAAAGCCAAGGAAAAAACAACTGACAGAGGATGAGAAAAATATCATCCAAAATCCCTCTGAGAACAGTAAGAGCCCAGAGAGGAATGATTCTGGTTCTCAAACGCCAGAAAAGGATGGAGAGCTGGTGTTAAACACCCAACCCATGCTCAGTTCTGGCGTTCAAACGCCACAAACAAGCAAGGAGTTGGCGTTAAACGCCCAAAGGAAGCTCAGTTCTGGCATTCAAATGCCAGGAACAGGTAAGGAATTGGCGTCTAACGCCAATCCAGCTTCCACCCCTGGAATTCAAACGCCAGTGAGGGATCAGACACATACAAGTGCTGATAACAACCCCTCTAAAAAGGCTTCTCCAACCACCTCTGTAGGAAATAAACCTGCAGCAACCAAGGTTGAAGAATACAAAGCGAAAATGCTTTATCCTCAAAAACTCCGCCAAGAGGAGCAAGATAGGCAATTTGCTCGCTTTGCAAACTATCTCAGGACTCTTGAAATAAAGATTCCATTTGCAGAGGCACTTGAGCAAATACCTTCTTATGCCAAGTTCATGAAAGAGATCTTGAGTCATAAGAAGGATTGGAGAGAAACTGAAAGAGTTCTCCTCACTGAAGAATGCAGTGCAGTCATTCTGAAAAGCTTCCCAGAAAAGCTTAAAGACCCCGGAAGCTTCATGATACCATGCACATTAGAGGGTAATTGCACCAAGACAGCTTTATGTGATATTGGGACAAGTATCAATCTAATACCTGCATCCACTATCAGAAAGCTTGGTTTAACCGAAGAAGTCAAACCAACCCGGATATGTTTCCAACTTGCTGATGGCTCCATTAAATACCCATCAGGCGTGATTGAAGACATGATTGTCAGGGTTAGGCTATTCGCCTTCCCCACTGATTTTGTAGTACTGGAAATGGAGGAGCACAAGAGTGCTACTGTCATTCTAGGAAGACCTTTCCTAGCAACGAGACGAACTCTCATTAATGTCCAAAAGGGGGAAGTAACCCTGAGAGTCAATGAGGATGAGTTTAAGTTGAATGCTGTCAAAGCCATGCAGCATCCAGACACACCAAAAGACTGCATGAAAGTTGATCTTATTGACTCTTTAGTAGAGGAGATCAACATGGCTGCGAGTCTCGAATCAGAGCTGGAAGACATCTTTAAAGATGTTCAGCCTAATTTGGAGGATTCAGAGGAATTGAAAGAGCCTCTGGAAATTCCTCAGAAAGAGAAAAAATCTCCTAAACCCGAGCTCAAACCATTACCACCATCCCTGAAATATGTATTTTTGGGAGAAGGTGACACTTTTCGAGTGATCATAAGCTCTGCTTTGAATTCACAGGAAGAGGAAGCACTACTTCAAGTGCTAAGGACACACAAGACAGCTCTTGGGTGGTCCATAAGTGACCTTAAGTGCATAAGCCCAGCTAGATGCATGCACAAGATCCTATTGGAGGATGATACTAAGCCAGTGGTTCAACCACAGACGCGGTTAAATCCACCCATGAAGGAAGTAGTGCAGAAAGAGGTCACCAAGTTACTGGAGGCTGGGATTATTATCCTATTTCTGATAGCCCCTAGGTGAGCCCTGTTCAAGTTGTCCCCAAAAAGGGAGGCATGACAGTGGTTCATAATGAAAAAAATGAACTGGTTCCTACAAGAACAGTTACAGGGTGGCGCATGTGTATTGACTACAAAAGGCTCAATACAACCACCAGAAAGGATCATTTTCCTTTACCATTCATAGACCAGATGCTAGAGAGACTAGCAGGTCATGATTTTACTGCTTTTTGGATGGCTATTCAGGTTACAACCAAATTGTAGTAGATCCCCAGAATCAAGAGAAAACTACATTTACATGTCCATCTGGAGTATTTGCCTACAGAAGGATACCATTTGGGCTGTGTAATGCACCTGCAACCTTTCAGAGATGCATGCTCTCTATCTTCTCTGATATAGTGGGAAAATTTCTGGAAGTCTTCATGGATGACTTCTCAGTATATGGAGACTCATTCAGCTCCTGTCTTGATCACCTGACACTAGTTCTGAAAAGATGCCAAGAGACTAACCTGGTTTTAAACTGGGAAAAACGTCACTTTATGGTAACTGAAGGGATTGTCCTTCGGCATAAAATTTCAAAGAAGGGAATAGAGGTGGATCAAGCTAAAGTGGAAGTAATTGAAAAATTACCACCACCTACCAATGTTAAGGCAATCAGAAGCTTTCTGGGGCATGCAGGATTCTATAGGAGGTTTATAAAGGATTTTTCAAAAATCGCAAAACCTCTAAGCAATCTGCTAGCTGCTGACACGCCATTTGTGTTTGACACAGAGTGTCTGCAGGCGTTTGAAACCCTGAAAGCTAAGCTGGTCACAGCACCAGTTATTTCCGCACCAAATTGGACATTACCATTCGAATTAATGTGTGATGCCAGTGACCAAGCCATTGGTGCAGTATTGGGGCAGAGGCACGACAAGCTCCTGCATGCCATTTATTATGCTAGCTGTGTTTTAAATGATGCCCAGAAAAATTACTCAACCACAGAAAAAGAATTGCTTGCAGTGGTTTATGCCATTAACAAGTTTAGATCATACTTAGTAGGATCAAAAGTGATTGTGTACACTGACCATGCTGCTCTTAAATATCTACTTACAAAGCAGGATTCAAAACCCAGGCTCATAAGATGGGTGTTGCTTCTGCAAGAGTTTGATATAGAAATAAGAGACAGAAAAGGAACAGAAAACCAAGTGGCTGCTCATCTGTCCCGGATAGAGCCAGTAGAAGGGGCGTCCTTTCCCTCTATTGAAATCTCTGAAACCTTTTCGGATGAGCATTTGTTTGCCATTCAGGAAACACCATGGTTTGCAGACATTGCAAACTATAAAGCTGCAAGGTTCATACCCAAGGAGTACAGCAGGCAACAAAAGAAAAAATTAATTACTGATGCAAAGTATTACTTGTGGGATGAACCCTATCTCTTTAAGAGGTGTGCGGACGGAATAATCAGAAGGTTTGTGCCTAGAGAAGAAGCACAAAAGATCTTATGGCATTGCCATGGGTCACAATATGGAGGACATTTCGGAGGTGAGCGAACAGCCACAAAGGTCCTCCAATGTGGCTTCTTCTGGCCTACTGATGAGAGGATAATTTATACGCTTTTTGGCATTGTTTTTAGTATGTTTTTAGTAGGATCTAGTTACTTTTAGGGATATTTTTATTAGTTTTTATGTTAAATTCATATTTCTGGACTTTACTATGAGTTTGTATGTTTTTCTATGATTTCAGGTATTTTCTGGCTGAAATTGAGGGACTTGAGCAAAAATCAGATTCAGAGGTTGAAGAAGGACTGCTGATGCTGTTGGATTCTGCCCTTCCTGCACTCTAAGTAGATTTTCTGGAGCTACAGAACTCCAAATGGTACGCTCTCAACGGCTTTGTAAAGTAGACATCTAGGGCTTTCCATCAATATATAATAGTCCATACTTTGTCAGAGTTTAGATGATGTAAAAAGGCGTTGAACGCCAGTTCTACGCTGCAGTTTGGAGTTAAACGCCAGAAACACGTCACGAACCAGAGTTGAACGCCAGAAACACGTTACAAACTGGCGTTCAACTCCAAAAGAAGCCTCTGCACGTGTAAACTTCAAGCTCAGCCCAAGCACACACCAAGTGGGCCCCGGAAGTGGATTTATGCATCAATTACTTACTTCTATAAACCCTAGTAGCTAGTTTAGTATAAATAGGACTTTTTTACTATTGTATTTACATCTTTAGTTTCATCTTTAGATCACGTTTGGGGGCTGGCCATTCGGCCATGCCTGAACTTTATCACTTATGTATTTTCAACGGTAGAGTTTCTACACACCATAGATTAAGGTGTGGAGCTCTGCTGTTCCTCATGAATTAATACAAAGTATCACTATTTTTCTATTCAATTCAACTTATACCGCTTCTAAGATATCCATTCGCACTTCAACATGAATGTGATGATCGTGACAGTCATCATCATTCCCTATGAACACGTGTCTAACAACCACTTCCGTTCTACCTTAGATTGAATGAGTATCTCTTGGGTTCCTTAATCAGAATCTTCGTGGTATAAGTTAGAACCAATGGATGGCCATTCCTAAGATCCGGAAAGTCTAAACCTTGTCTGTGGTATTCTGAGTAAGATCTGGGAAGGGATGGCTGTGACGAGTTTCAAACTCGCGAGTGCTGGGCATAGTGACAGACGCAAAAGGATCAATGGATCCTATTCAAGTATGATCGAGAACCGACAGATGATTAGCCATGTAGTGACAGCGCATTGGACCATTTTCACTAAGAGGACAGGATGTAGCCATTGACAACGGTGATGCTTAACATACAGCTTGCCATGGAAAAGAGTAGGATTGGTTGGATGAAGACAGCAGGAAAGCAGAGGTTCAGAGGAACGAAAGCATCTCTATACGCTTATCTGAAATTCTCACCAATGAATTACATAAGTATCTCTGTCCTATTTTCTGTTTATTTATTATTATTATTCGAAAACTCCATAACCATTTAATATCCGCCTGACTGAGATTTACAAGAAGACCATAGCTTGCTTCATACCAACAATCTCCGTGGGATCGACCCTTACTCACGTAAGGTTTTATTACTTGGACGACCCAGTGCACTTGCTGGTTAGTTGTATCGAAGTTGTGACAAATTATGAATTAAGATTAGAGCACCAATTTTTTGGAGCCATTATCAGGGATCACAATTTCGTGCACCAAATTTTTGGCGCCGTTGCCGGGGATTGTTCGAGTTTGGACAACTGACGGTTCCTCTTGTTGCTCAGATTAGGTAATTTTCTTTTTGTTTTATTTTCAAAAAATTTTCTAAAATCTTTCAAAAAAAAATTTTCCTTTTGTTTTCGAAAATTGTTTCAGAATTTGTAAGAATGAATTCTAGAGTTTCATGAAGCATGTAGAAGCCTGGCTGGCTGTAAAGCCATATCCAAATTCATTTAGACTGAGGCTTCCAAGTCATCATTACAAGAGCAAGCTAGTTGTTGCTAATAAAATTTGTTATTGTATGACTGATTTGTATCTTCTAAAGCTTGGCTGGCTATTAAGCCATGTCTAACCCTTGGATTGGAGCTTTAGGCTAACATTGAAAGATTCCTGGAAGTCTTATTAAAAATTTTTGAATTTCTTATTTTCTTTTTCCTATATGTTTTTCGAAAATAATATACAAAAATCCAAAAAAATTAATAAAATCATAAAAATCAAAAATATTTTGTGTTTCTTGTTTGAGTCTTGAGTCAATTTTTAAGTTTGGTGTCAATTGCATACTCATCTTGCATTTTTCGAAAATTGCATTCATGCATTGCATTCATCATGATCTTCAAGTTGTTCTTGATAAACCTTCTTGATTGATCTTCATATTATATTGTTTTGTGTTGTATGGTGTTTTTCATATGCATTCTTGCATTCATATTGTCTAAGCATTAAAAATTTCCAAGTTTGGTGTTTTGCATGTTTTTCTTTTCTTAAAAATTTTTCAAAAATAAGTTCTTGGTGTTCATCTTGACATTCAAAGTGTTCTTGGTGTTCATCTTGACATTCATAGTGTTCTTGCATGCATTCATTGTTTTGATCTAAAAATTCTCATGCATTGAGTCTTTTCCATGTTTTACTCTTTCATCATTAAAAATTCAAAAAAAATCAAAAAAATATTTTTCCCTTTTTCTCTTATAAAATTCGAAAATTTGAGTTGACTTTTTCAAAAATTTTTAAAATTTAGTTGTTTCTTATGAGTCAAATCAAATTTTCAATTTAAAAATCTTATCTTTTCAAAATCTTTTTCAAAAATCAAATCTTTTTCATTTTTCTTATTTATTTTCGAAAATTTAAAAATATTTTTCAAAAATCTTTTTCTTAATTTTACATCATATTTTTGAAAATATCATCAACAATTAATGTTTTGATTCAAAAATTTCAAGTTTGTTACTTACTTGTTAAGAAAGATTCAAACTTTAAGTTCTAAAATTATATCTTGTGATTTCTTGTGAATCAAGTCATTAATTGTGATTTTAAAAATCAAATCTTTTTCAAAACTAATTTCAATCATATCTTTTCAAAAATATATTTTTATCTTATCTTTTTCAAATATCTTTTCTAACTTCTTATTTCTTTTCTTTTAAAAATTTGATTTTCAAAATTTGTTTCAACTAACTAATTAACTTTTTGTTTGTTTCTTATCTCTTTCAAAACTATCTAACTAACTTCCCCTCTCTAATTTTCGAAAATACCTCCCTCTTTTTCAAAAATTCTTTTTAATTAATTAATTGTTTTCAATTTTTAATTTTAATTTTATTTCATTCCTAATTTTCGAAAATTACTAACCTTTTTCAAAAAACTATTTTCGAAATCTAACTTTAAATTTTAATTTTTAATTTTCGAAATTCCCTCTCCCTCATCTCCTTCTATTTATTTATTCATCTATTAACACTTCTCATCACCCAAAATTCGAACCCCTTATTCTCCTCTGAGTTCGAATTCTTCTCTTCTACATTCTTATTCTTCTTTTCTTCTACTCACAACAAGGGAACCTCTATACTGTGGTAAAAAGGATCCTTATTATTATTTTTCTGTGCCCTTCTCTTTCATATGAGCAGGAGCAAGGACAAGAACATTCTTGTTGAAGCAGACCCTGAACCTGAAAGGACTCTGAAGAGGAAACTAAGAGAAGCTAAAATACAGCAATCCAAAGACAACCTTACAGGAATTTTCGAACAGGAAAAGGAAATGGCAGCCGAAAATAATAATAATGCAAGGAGGATGCTTGGTGACTTCACTGCACCTAATTCCAATTTACATGGAAGAAGCATCTCAATTCCTACCATTGGAGCAAACAACTTTGAGCTTAAACCTCAATTAGTTTCTCAGATGCAACAAAACTGCAAGTTTCATGGACTTCCATCTGAAGATCCTTTTCAGTTCTTAACTGAATTCTTGCAGATATGTGATACTGTTAAGACTAATGGAGTAGATCCTAAAGTCTACAGGCTCATGCTTTTCCCTTTTGCTGTAAGAGACAGAGCTAGAGTATGGTTGGACTCTCAACCTAAGGATAGCCTGAAATCTTGGGATAAGCTGGTCACGGCTTTCTTAGCCAAGTTCTTCCCTCCTCAAAAGCTTAGTAAGCTTAGAGTGGATGTTCAAAACTTCAGACAGAAAGAAGGAGAATCCCTCCATGAAGCTTGGAAGAGGTACAAGCAACTGACCAAAAAGTGTCCTTCTGACATGCTTTCATAATGGACCATCCTGGATATATTCTATGATGGTCTGTCTGAATTAGCTAAGATGTCATTGGATACTTCTACAGGTGGATCCATTCACCTAAAGAAAATGCCTGCAGAAGCTCAAGAACTTATTGATATGGTTGCTAATAACCAGTTTATGTATACTTCTGAGAGGAACCCTGTGAGTAATGGGATGCCTCAGAAGAAGGGAGTTCTTGAAATTGATACTCTGAATGCCATATTGGCTCAGAATAAAATATTGACTCAGCAAGTTAATATGATTTCTCAGAGTCTGAATAGAATGCAAGCTGCATCCAACAGTACTCAAGAGGCATCTTCTGAAGAAGAAGCATATGATCCTAAGAACCCTGCAATAGCAGAGGTAAATTATATTGGTGAACCTTATGGAAACACCTATAACCCCTCATGGAGAAATCACCCAAATCTCTCATGGAAGGATAATAAAAAGCCTCAACAAGGTTTTACTAATGGTGGAAGAAATAGGTTTAACAATAGTAAACCGTTTCCATCATCCACTAAGCAATAGACAGAGAATTCTGAGCAGAATCCATCTAGCTTAGCAAATTTAGTCTCTGATCTATCTAAGGCCACTGTGAGTTTCATGAATGAAACAAGGTCATCCATTAGAAATTTGGAGGTACAAGTAGGCCAGCTGAGTAAAAGGATCACTGAAACCCCTCCTAGTACTCTCCCAAGCAATACAGAAGAAAATCCAAAAGTATAGTGCAAGGCCATTGATATAACCATCATGGCCGAATCCAAGGAGGAAGGGGAGGACGTGAATCCCAAGGAGGAAGACCTCCTGGGACGTCCAGTGATCAAAAAGGAGTTTTCCTTTGAAGGACCAAAGGAATCTGAGGCTCATCTAGAGACCATAGAGATTCCATTGAACCTCCTTATGCCCTTCATGAGCTCTGATGAGTATTCTTCCTCAGAAGAGAATGAGGATGTTACTGAAGAGCAAGTTGCCAATTTCCTTGGTGCAATCATGAAGCTGAATGCCAAGTTATTTGGTAATGAGACTTGGGGAGATGAACCTCCCCTATTCACCAATGAACTAAATGCATTGGATCAACTGAGATTGCCTCAGAAAAAATAGGATCTTGAAAAGTTCCTAATACCTTGTACCATAGGCACCATGACCTTTGAGAAGGCTCTGTGTGACCTTGGGTCAGGGGTAAACCTCATGCCACTCTCTGTAATGGAGAAACTGGGAATCTTTGAGGTATAGGCTGCTAAATTCTCATTATAGATGGCAGACAAATCTATAAAACAGGCTTATGGACAAGTAGAGGACGTGTTAGTAAAGGTTGAAGGCCTTTACATCCCTGCTGATTTCATAATTATAGACACTGGAAAGGATAAGGATGAATCCATCATCCTTGGAAGACCCTTCCTAGCCACAGTAGGAGCTGTGATAGATGTTAACAGAGGTGAATCAGTCCTTCAATTGAATGAGGACTCCGTTGTGTTTAAAGCACAAGGTTATCATCCTGTAAACATGGAAAAGAGGCACGATAAGCTTCTCTCAGTACAGTGTCAAATAAAGCTCCCACAATCAAACTCTAAATTTGGTGTTGGGAGGCCTCAGCCAAACTCTAAGTTTGGTGTTGAACCCCCATATCCAAACTCTAAGTTTGGTGTTGGGAGTCTATAAAATTGACCTGATCACCTGTGTGGCTCCATGAGAGCCCACTGTCAAGCTATTGACATTAAAGAAGCACTTGTTGGGAGGCAACCCAATTTTTATTTATCTAATTTTATTTTATTTTTATTGTTCTTTCATGTTTCACTAGGTTCATGATCATGTGGAGTCCCAAAATAAATCAAAAAAATTAAAAATAGAATCAAAAATAGCAGAAGAAAAATCACACCCTGGAGGAAGGACTCACTGGCGTTTAAACGCCTGTACGGAGCATCTGGCTGGCGTTCAACGCCATAACAGAGCATGGAGCTGGCGCTGAACGCCAGAAACAAGCATGGAGCTGGCGTTCAATGCCAGAAATATGCTGCATATGGGCGTTGAACGCCCAGAACAAGCATCACTTCGGCGTTTAAACGCCAAAAATGCATGCAAAGGCATTTTACATGCCTAATTAGTGTAGGGATGTAAATCCTTGACACCTCAGGATCTGTGGACCCCACAGGATCCCCACATACCTCCACTCACCTTACCTCCTCATAATCCTATATCACCCTCTCTCTTTCCATTCACAGTCATCCCTTCTGTTTTCCATTCACCACTCCCATCCATACACCCCACCTACCTTCAAAATTCAAAATCTCTTTCCCACTCAAGCCTACCCATATAGCCGAATACACACATCCCTCTATCTCCTCCATATCTTCTTCTTCTTCTATTATTCTTTCTTCTTTTGCTTGAAGGCGAGCAACATTCTAAGTTTGGTGTGGTAAAAGCATAGCTTTTTTTGTTTTTCCATAACCATTGATGGCACCTAAGGCCAGAGAAACCTCTAGAAAGAGGAAAGGGAAGACAAAAGCTTCCACCTCCGAGTCATAGGAGATTGAGAGATTCATCTCAAGGGTCTATAGCTCAGTGGTAGAACATTTGACTGCAAATCAAGAGATCCCTGAGATACCTCATGGGATACATTTTCCCTCCACACAATTATTGGGGGCAACTAAGGGTGGTACATCAAGAGCACTCCATCATCCTCCATGAAATTAGAGAAAATCAGAGAGCAATAAGGGAGGAGCAACAAAGACAAAGAAGAGACATAGAAGAGCTCAAGGACATCATTGGTTCCTCAAGAAGAAAACGCCACCATCACTAAGGAGGACTCATTCCTTATTCTTAAATTTTCTATTTTTCGTTTTCTTATGATTAATGTTTATCTATGTTTGTGTCTTATTACATGATCATTAGTGTCTAAGTGTCTATGCCTTAAAGTAGTGAATATGAATCCATCACCTCTCTTAAATGAAAAATGTTTTAAATCAAAAGAACAAGAAGTACATGAGTTTCGAATTTATCCTTGAACTTAGTTTAATTATATAGATGTGGTGACAATACTTTTTGTTTTCTGAATGTATGCCTGAATATTGCATATGTCTTTTGAAGTTGTTGTTTATGAATGTTAAATATGTTGGCTCTTGAAGAATAAGGAAAAAGGAGACATGTTATTTGATAATCTGAAAAATCATAAAAATGATTCTTGAAGCAGAAAAAGCCAAAAGCTCTTAAAACCAAAAGGCAAGAGCAAAAAGCCAATAACCCTTAAAACCAAAAGGCAGGGGTAAATAAAAAAGATCCCAAGGCTTTGAGCATCAGTGGATAGGAGGGCCTAAAGGAATAAAATCCTGGCCTAAGCGGCTAAACCAAGCTGTCCCTAACCATGTGCTTGTGGCGTGAAGGTGTCAAGTGAAAACTTGAGACTGAGCGGTTAAAGTCAAGGTCCAAAGCAAAAGAAGAGTGTGCTTAAGAACCCGGGACACCTCTAATTGGGGACTTTAGCAAAGCTGAGTCACAATCTGAAAAGGTTTACCCAATTATGTGTCTGTGGCATTTATGTATCCTGTGGTAATACGGGAAAACAAAGTGATTAGGGCCACGACCAAGACTCATAAATTAGCTGTGTTCAAGAATCAACATACTAAACTAGGAGAATCAATAACACTATCTGAACTCTGAGTTCCTATAGATGCCAATCATTCTGAACCTCAATGGATAAAGTGAGATGCCAAAACTATTCAAGAGGCAAAAAGCTACAAGTCCCGCTCATCTGATTGGAGTTATGTTTCATTGATAGTCTAGAATTTATAGTATATTCTCTTCTTTTTATCCTATTTGATTTTCAGTTGCTTGGGGACAAGCAACAATTTAAGTTTGGTGTTGTGATGAGCGGATAATTTATACGCTTTTTGGCATTGTTTTTAGTATATTTTTAGTAGGATCTAGTTACTTTTAGGGATGTTTTTATTAGTTTTTATGTTAAATTCACATTTCTGGACTTTACTTTGAGTTTGTGTGTTTTTCTGTGATTTCAGGTATTTTCTGGCTGAAATTGAGGGACTTGAGCAAAAATCTGATTCAGAGGTTGAAGAAGGACTGCTGATGCTGTTGGATTCTGACCTCTCTGCACTCAAAGTGGATTTTCTGGAGCTAAAGAACTCCAAATTGCGCGATCTCAACAGCGTTGGAAAGTAGACATCTAGGGCTTTCCAGAAATATATAATAGTCCATACTTTGTCCGAGTTTAGACGACGCAAAAGGGCGTTGAACGCCAGTTCTACGCTGCAGTTTGGAGTTAAACGCCAGAAACACGTCACGAACCAGAGTTGAACGCCAGAAACACATTACAAACTGGCGTTCAACTCCAAAAGAAGCCTCTGCACGTGTAAACTTCAAGCTCAGCCCAAGCACACACCAAGTGGGACCCGGAAGTGGATTTATGCATCAATTACTTACTTCTGTAAACTCTAGTAGCTTGTT
Organism: Arachis ipaensis; assembly: GCF_000816755.2. Taxonomy (NCBI): domain Eukaryota; kingdom Viridiplantae; phylum Streptophyta; class Magnoliopsida; order Fabales; family Fabaceae; genus Arachis; species Arachis ipaensis. Next base: position 91,362,155 of record NC_029789.2, read on the forward strand.
TAGTATAAATAGGACTTTTTACTATTGTATTTACATCTTTAGTTTCATCTTTAGATCACGTTTGGGGGCTGGCCATTCGGCCATGCCTGAACTTTATCACTTATGTATTTTCAACGGTAGAGTTTCTACACACTATAGATTAAGGTGTGGAGCTCTGCTGTTCCTCATGAATTAATACAAAGTACTACTATTTTTCTATTCAATTCAACTTATTCCGCTTCTAAGATATCCATTCGCACTTCAACATGAATGTGATGATCGTGACAGTCATCATCATTCCCTATGAACACGTGCCTGACAACCACTTCCGTTCTACCTTAGATTCAATGAGTATCTCTTGGGTTCCTTAATCAGAATCTTCGTGGTATAAGTTAGAACCCATGGATGGCCATTCCTGAGATCCAGAAAGTCTAAAACTTGTCTGTGGTATTCCGAGTAGGATCTGGGAATGGATGGCTGTGACGAGCTTCAAACTCGCGAGTGCTGGGCGTAGTGAGAGACGCAAAAGGATCAATGGATCCTATTCCAGTATGATCGACAACCGACGGATGATTAGCCATGCAGTGACAGCGCATTGGACCATTTTCACTGAGAGGACAGGATGTAGCCATTGACAATGGTGATGCCTAACATACAGCTTGCCATGGAAAGGAGTAGGATTGGTTGGATGGAGACAGTAGGAACGCAGAGGTTCAGAGGAACGAAAGCATCTCTATACGCTTATCTGAAATTCTCACCAATGAATTACATAAGTATCTCTATCCTCTTTTCTGTTTATTTATTATTATTATTTGAAAACTCCATAACCATTTAATATCCTCCTGACTGAGATTTACAAGAAGACCATAGCTTGCTTCATACCAACAATCTCCGTGGGATCGACCCTTACTCACGTAAGGTTTTATTACTTTGACGATCCAGTGCACTTGCTGGTTAGTTGTATCGAAGTTGTGACAAATTATGAATTAAGATTAGAGCACCAAGTTTTTGGAGCCATTATCAGGGATCACAATTTCGTGCACCACCTACCCTCTATAGAGATTCTCAAGAGTTTGTACGTAATAATGACAGTTGCCAGAGAGCTGGTAATCTACCTCATGGTTATGCCATGCCTCAACAAGGAATCTTGGAGATAGAGTTGTTTGATGTATGGGGTATTGACTTCATAGGGCCTTTCCCACCATCATACTCAAACACTTATATTCTGGTTGCAGTCGACTATGTATCTAAATGGGTAGAGGCCATTGCCACACCCACTAATGATACTAAGACAGTGCTGAAGTTCCTCTAGAAATATATCTTCAGCAGGTTTGGTGTCTCTAGAGTACTAATCAGTGATGGGGGCACTCACTTCTACAACAAACAGCTTTACTCTGCCATGGTCCGGTATGGAATTAGCCACAAAGTGGCAACTCCATATCATCCACAAACAAATGGGCAAGCTGAAGTCTCTAACAGATAACTAAAAAGAATCATGGAACAGACTGTAAGTACCCGTAGAAAGGATTGGGCAAGAAGCTTGGATGATGCTCTGTGGGCTTACAAAACAACATTCAAGACTCCTATAGGGACCTCTCCATACCAGCTTGTGTATGGTAAGGCCTGTCATCTGCCCGTGGAACTGGAATACAAAGCCTACTGGGCAGCCAGATTCCTAAACTTTGATGCCAAATTAGCTGGAGAAAAAAGATTGCTCCAGCTGAATGAGCTAGAGGAATTCAGACTCACTGCTTTCGAAAATGCCAAGCTTTACAAAGAGAAAGCAAAAAGGTGGCATGACAGAAAGCTGTCATCTAGAGTCTTTGAATTAGGATAGAAGGTTCTGCTGTTTAACTCTAGGCTCAGGCTATTCCCCAGGAAACTGAAATCCCGGTGGAGGGGACCATATGTGATTACAAGTGTCACCATATGGCTATGTGGAGCTTCAAGACATTGATTCTAATAAGAAGTTCATTGTTAATGGACAGAGAATCAAACATTATCTTGAAGGCAATGTTGAACAAGAATGCTCAAGGCTGAGGCTAGATTAAAAAGCTCAGCAAGGTCCAGCTAAAGACAATAAAGAAGCGCTTGCTGGGAGGCAACCCAGCCATTAGCAAAACTCTTTCTGTTATTTTATTTTATTTTATTCTTCATTTTATTTATTTTTAAAGCATATAAGTTCAATATTAACAAGGTAAAGAATCAATTGTATAAGTTCACAGGGCTACAGAAGGATTCAGCGCACAAAACAGGAAAAAGGAGCTCACTGGCAAGAAAACACCAGTAAGAGGCACAATTGGGTGTTAAACGCCCAAAAGGAGCATCTACTGGGCGTTTAACGCCAGTAGAGATAGCCATCTGGGTGTTAAACACCAGAAAGAAGCAGCTTCTGGGCGTTTAATGCCAGATTTATAGAATCCTGGGCGTTCAGAAAAATACCCAGTGACAAAGGAGTTTCTGGCATTTAACGCCAGCTGGAAGCAACAGCTGGGTGTTAAACACCCAGACCAAGCACCAATTGGGCGTTAAACGCCCAAAACATGCAGCAGTTGGGTGTTTAACGCCAAGATTGTGGGGAGTAGGCAATTTCGTTTTCAATTCAAATTTTTTTCCATTTTTTATGTTTCAATTCATGATTTCTTGCACAAACATGTTGCAAATCCTAATTTTTCAAATCCTTTTTCAAAAGATATCAAATGTATCTTAATTCATAAACCCTTTTTTTATCCTCTTCAAATTATTTTCAAATCCTTTTCAAAACAAATCTATCTCTTTTCCTTCTACAATCTTTTCAACTCATCAATATCTTTTTCAAATATCTTCCATATTATTCATATCTTTTAAATTTTAAAGTGCATCATTTTCCTATCATACTTATCTTTTACAAATCATATCTTTTATCATATCTTCTTCAAAATTTTCGAAAACCCACCCCCTTCCCTTTAAATCCTAGTTTGGCCTCCCCCCTACCTCCACAATTCTGACTTGGCTCTCCTCATATCCCTCTCCTTTCTTTTCTTTTGTTTGAAGACAAGCAAACCTCTAAGTTTGGTGTGTTTATCTGTGATCACTAAGCCAATACCCACTAAGATCATGGCTCCTAAGGGAAAACAAACTAACTCAAGAGGCAAGAAAGAGAATATTCCAAAACTACTTTGGAATCAAGGGAAGTTCTTAACCAAAGAACATTCAGACCATTACTACAAAATAATGGGTCTAAGGTCAGTGATCCCGGAAGTTAAATTCGATCTGAAAGAAGATGAATATTCGGAGATCCAAGATCAAATTCAAAACAGGAGCTGGGAAGTCCTAGCTAATCCTGAAACAAAGGTGGGAAGAAACATGGTTCAGGAATTCTACGCAAATCTGTGGCAGACGGACAGGCAGAGAATAGCGGGAACCGCATTGTATGACTATAGAACTCTGGTCAGAGGGAAGATTGTTCACACCCACCCTGACAAAATAAGGGAGATCTTCAAGCTGCCTCAATTGCAAGATGACCCAGACTCCTTTAATAGGAGAATGATGAGATCAAACCTGAACTTGGACAAGATCCTAGAGGACATATGTCTCCCTGGAGCTAAATGGACAACCAACACAAAGGGTGCCCCAAAGCAACTCAAAAGAGGATATCTCAAACCAGTTGCCAGAGGCTGGCTGGACTTCATTGGGCACTCTATATTGCCCACTAGCAACTACTCTGAGGTCACCATCAGAGAAGCAGTGATGATTCATTGCATTATGCTGGAAAAAGAAGTGGAAGTTCATTAGCTAATTGCTTGTGAGCTTTACAAGATTGCAAACAAGAACTCCAAAGATGCCAGATTGGCTTATCCGAGCTTGGTCTCTCTGTTATGTAAAGATGCTGGGATAAAAATGGGAGTAGATGAGTACATCCTAGTTGAGCTACCAATCACCGAAAAGTCTATGGAAGGACAACAAGTGCAGGATGAACCCATCAAGAGGAGAGCACAGGAGTTCCTCCCGGAAATCCCTCAAATTGAATACTGAGAGCGCCTAGAAGCATCTGTCACCAAGTTACAAGAAGTTGTGGATCAACTGAAGGAAGAACAGCAAAATCAAAACAGCATGCTCTGCAAATTGCTTAGAGAACAAGAAGAGCAAGGGCGTGAACTAAAGAAACTGAAGCGCCAGAAGCTATCTCTTAAAGGGCCAAGCACTCCACAGACTAAAGAGGCATCCACCTCCCAAATTCAAAGTTGTTGAGTTCTAATCTTAGCCTTAACTCTGTGATAATTGTTTTTATTAGAAATTTACCTTAGAAGTTATATATGAGTAGTAGTAATTAGTATCTCTATTTTGATTTTATCTCTAATTAAGCTATAATTTATTTTTCTCATCATCATCAAACATGAATAAAATAGCAGATTTTTATAATAAGGAGGCAATATTTTTTTTTTGAGTTCTTAATAAGGAAAATTCTAATTATCTATATGTGGTGGCAATGCTTTTTGTCTTCTGAATGAATGCCTGACCAGTGCATGTTTTTTATATTAAATTTTATGAATGTTAAAATTGTTGGCTCTTGAAAGAATGATGAACAAGAGAAATGTTATTGATGATCTGAAAAATCATGAAATTGATTCTTGAAGCAAGAAAAAGTAGCAAAAAAAAAAAGAAGAAGAAGGAGCAGTAGAAAAAGCCAGTAGCCCTTAAAACCAAAAGGAAAGGGTAAAAAGGATCCAAGGCTTTGAGCATTAATGGGTAGGAGGGTCTAAAAGGAATAAAATCCTGGCCTAAGCGGCTAAACTAAGCTGTCCCTAACCATGTGCTTGTGGCGTGAAGGTGTCAAGTGAAAACTTGAGACTGAGCGGTTAAAGTCGAGGTCCAAAGCAAAAACAGAGTGTGCTTAAGAACTCTGGACACCTCTAATTGGGGACTTTAGCAAAGCTAAGTCACAATCTAAAAAGGTTCACCCAGTTATGTGTCTGTGGCATTTATGTATCCGGTGGTAATACTGGAAAACAAAGTGCTTAGGGCCATGACCAAGACTCATAAAGTAGCTGGGTTCAAGAATCAACATACTAAACTAGGAGAATCAATAATACTCTCTGAATTCTGAGTTCCTATGGACGCCAATCGCTCTGAATTTCAAGGGATAAAGTGAGATGCCAAAACTGTTCGAAAACAAAAAGCTACTAGTCCCGCTCATCTCATTAGAATCTGAGCTTCACTTAAAACTCTGAGATATTATTCCTTCTCGATTTCTTTTTTATCCTATTTTATTTGTCTAGTTGCTTGGGGACAAGCAATAGTTTAAGTTTGGTGTTGTGATGAGCGGATATTTTATACACTTTTTCGATGTAATTTCATGTAGTTTTTAGCATGTTTTAGTTAGTTTTTAGTATATTTTTATTAGTTTCTAGGCAAAATTCATATTTCTAGACTTTACTATGAGTTTGTGTGTTTTTCTGTGATTTCAGGTATTTTCTGGCTGAAATTGAGGGAGCTGAGCAAAAATCTGATTCAGGCTGAAAAAGGACTGCAGATGCTGTTGGATTCTGACCTCCCTGCACTCGAAATGGATTTTCTGGAGCTACAGAAGTCTCAATTACGTTGGAAAGTAGACATCCAGGGCTTTCCAGCAATATATAATTGTCCATACTTTGCTCAAGGATAAATGACGTAAACTGGCGTTCAACACCAGTTCCATGTTGCATTCTGGCGTTAAACGCCAGAAACAGGTTACAAGTTGGAGTTAAACGCCAGAAATGGGTTACAACCTGGTATTTAACTCTGGAAACAGCCTAGGCACGTGTAAAGCTCAATTCTCAGCCCCAGCACACAACAAGTGGGCCCCAGAAGTGGATTTATGCACTATCTATCTTAGTTTACTCATTTTCTGTAAACCTAGGTTACTAGTTTAGTATTTAAACAACTTTTAGAGATTTATTTTGTATCTCATGACAATTTAGATCTGAACTTTGTACTCTTTGATGGCATGAGTCTCTAAACTCCATTGTTGGGGGTGAGGAGCTCTGCTGTGTCTCGATGAATTAATGCAATTATTTATGTTTTCTATTCAAACACGCTTGTTTCTGTGTAAGATGTTCATTCACACTTCAATATGATGGATGTGATGATCCGTGACACTCATCACCATTCTCAACCTATGAACGCGTGCCTGACAACCACCTCCGTTCTACCTTTGATTAAATGAGTATCTCTTGGATTCCTTAATCAGAGTCTTCATGGTATAAGCTAGAATCCATTGGCAGCATCCTTGAGAATCCGAAAAGTCTAAACCTTGTCTGTGGTATTTTGAGTAGGATTCAGGGATTGGATGACTGTAACGAGCTTCAAACTCACAAAGGTTGGGCGTAGTGACAGACGCAAAAGGATCAATGGATCCTATTCCAACAAGAGTGAGAACGGACAGATGATTAGCAGTGCAGTGACAGCGCACCTGGACCATTTTCACTGAGAGGACGGATGGTAGCCATTGACAACGGTGATCCACCAACATACCGCTTGCCATAGGAGGAACCTTGCGTGCGTGAATAACAAGGCAGGGAGAAAGCAGAGATTCAGAAGACAAAGCATCTCCAAAACTCCAACATCTTCTCCATCACTGCATAACAAGTATTTAATTCATGCTCTTTTATTTTTCGCAATCCAAACTGATAATTATAATTGATATCCTGACTAAGAATTACAAAATAACCATAGATTGCTTCAAGCCAACAATCTCTGTGGGATTCGACCCTTACTCACGTAAGGTATTACTTGGACGACCCAGTGCACTTGCTGGTTAGTGGTACGAGTTGTGAAAAGTGTGATCTACAATTCGTGCACCAGCACATGCAGAGGACACGCACAAGGAGGAGAGCTCACAAGAATAGAGGAGGGAAGTGAAGCCTTATACTCCTCTTCTGCCATATCCTCAAAGATTGCAAAGAGAGCTCAAGGATCAGCAATTTCCCAAGTTCCTTGAAATTTTCAAGAAGCTAGAAATCAACATTCCCCTTGCTAAAGCTCTAGAACAAATGCCCCTATATGCTAAGTTCCTCAAGGAGCTCATCAACAAAACGAGAAGCTGGAATGAAAAGGAGACTGTGATCTTGACACAAGAATGCAGTGCAGTGATTAAAAAAGGGCTCCCACCAAAACTCAAAGATCCTGGAAGTTTCTTTCTGCGTAGCACCATTGGCAACATATCCATTGATATGGCATTGTGTGATTTAGGATCAAGTATCAATCTGATGCCCTTATCTATGATGAAAAAGTTGTCCATAGAAGAAGTGAAACCTATAAGGATGACCTTGCAACTTGCTGATAGATCAATGGTAATCCCTAATGGAGTGGTTGAGAATCTCTTAGTCAAGGTGGATAAGTTCATATTTCCAGCAGATTTTGTGATCTTGGATCTAGATGAGGAGGGAGGTGATTCTATCATATTAGGAAGGCCTTTCCTAGCCACAGCAAGGGCCATCATTGATGTGAAAAAAAGAGAAATGACTTTGAGAGCACATGATGAGAAGATCACTCTAAATGTCTTTAAGGAAATGCAGCAAACTGCTGAAGAGAAAAGCTGCATGAGAGTTGAAGAAGAAGACTTGCATTGGAAGGAAAAATCCAAGGAGGCACTCATCAACTTGCCTTTGAATCAAAAGACAGACAGTGGAGAAGAACAAGAGGGTAGTGAAGATGTGAAGGCTGAGAAGGGAAGAAAGGAAGAGATTAAAAATTTGATCACTAGGAAGAAAGCCTCTGACATAAAGCCTGCTGCCAAGATAGAAGGATCACCGAAGAAAGGAAGGAAGAGCAAGAAAAAGGTTCCAAAAGGGTGGAGAAACAAAAGAATCCCAACTGAAGGGTTCTCAAAAGGAGACAAAGTGAAACTGATCTACCAATAGCTGGAGACAGGCCCACAAACTGATGATTATTACACTGTCAATAAGATACTCTCGTTAGAGCATATAGAGATTGATCATCAAAGCACAGGAAGAAGGCTCACAGTGAGAGGAGACAAGCTGAGGCACCATAATCATCAGCCACCCTAACAAGGAACCAATGTCAAGCTAGTGATAATAAAAGAGCGCTCCATGGGAGGTAGCCCATGATTTAATATTCTTACTTTCATTTTAATTTCAATAACCAATGGGTCTTCTGGCATGAATTTAAGCTCTCATGAGTAGATTTGATAACTGCATACATTGTTTTGAAGCATATGTCTGATTCCTAAGTTTGGTGTGCCTAAAGGCAGTCTAAAGTGACTTTCCAAGCATAATGATCACATAACCATCTTAGGATATATACTCATTCATATTATTGAAAGTATATAGCCAAACATTAAGTTTGGTGTCCTGCATATGCTATGGATTTCAAGAAAGTCACATCTGCTCAAAGACTCAAATTCATGAAAAGATAAACTGTATCTTGCTTCATTTTATGAATTTATTTTGTTAAGGTAGAAAATAAAATGTTCCTTGTATTGAATATACTAACTATGATAGAAATTAATTGGGTTTCATATAAATCATTTGGCATAAAACAAGTTTGGTGTTCACCAATATTTTGTTCAATTTCAAAGGGGCATAGTTGGTTATTCATAAATAAGGAACATATAGCAAATTTTATTTTTTCTTTTCTATACTTTTCACTTGCCAACCACTACCGTGCTAAATTCAAATTTTGTTGCTTATTGTTGCTTTGATTGAAATGGATAGATATGAAGAAGATTGAGGAAAGGACAAAAATCATGCAAGTACGGGTGTCACAAGGAGGAAAAGTGAGTCACATGTGCTTAGGAATTGATTTTTAGGAAGCAAAAATCTGCAAGGGTTCAGCACCTAGGAGACCGAACCATATGACCAATGAAGAGGTGGTCCTTGTCCTCATCCTTCCCTACATGCACACCATTCATTCCAACCCTTTCAAAAGGCATTATGACCTTCCAATCTTCATTAAAGCTTGATATAAATAGCTTCACCTGGACCATGCTTCATAACTCAAGTCTAAATGGACTGGCCCTTATCTGATAACTAAGGTTTTCCCACATGGAAGCGTTAAAATTCTAAATGAAGCCACAAAGGAAATAATCACAGCAAATGACCAAAGAGCTAAGCATTATCTGGGAGGATCTTGGAACAAAGAAGAGAGTGTTCAAGAGTTGGGATGAACAAAGAAAGAAGACGTCAAGCTAATGACGATAAATAAGCGCTTGTTGGGAGGCAACCCAACCAAAGGTAGTTTTCTTTTCCTAACTATTTCAATAAAAGGATTAAGTAGATTTATCTGTATTGCAAGGAGCTAAGTTTAGTGTTGCACACCAAAACAATTTAAGGGTGAATGAAGGATGCTAAGTTTGGTGTCCCACCAAAAATTTCATTTAAAAACACATTTCAACCCTCTTCATAAATGGTTATTAGCTCCAAACAATCAGGAAAACTACTCAACCATTGTCTGTTTTCTAGTTTTTAGTTTTGTTCCCTTTAGCAAAGGCACAAGGTTTCATGTATACGATTGATTTGTTATATGAGGGATAGTAGCAAGAGACTAAGTTTGGTGTTCACACACCCAAGTAAGTTCAAAAGCCTACAAACATTCATGCATGCTAACCATTTTTTGAGTGCTTGGGGGACAAGCAACTTCCACTACCATTGCAAAAAACTATTCAACTTTTTGGAAGGACAATACATCATCAGCAAGAAAAGCACAAAAGCTAAGAAGGAGGATGAAGGGCTTAACAAGAAGATACCAAAAGGTTGTATTGTAACTCAACTATTTATATCTTACTGTGTTTGGGTTGGAAGATTAATTGTACCCCATTCTGATTAGCTTACCCTTGTCTGCTTTTTGTTAGTCTACTGTCCTGTCATTATTCAATTAAGTGATCTAGCCATAAGTGTCTGGATCACTCAATCTACTTGAATACATGTCTTGTTCCCCTCTGCATAAACAAGACAAGATGATCAAAATAGAAAGTAATTGTTCAACTTGATAGGAATAAGAATAAAATTCTGTGGTGGTAATTGCTTAATTAGTTGGTAAGCTCAATAATAAAAGCTGTAGGATAGAATGTCTCTTGTAATGTGAACTTAAGTGTTGTTATGAACCATCAATTAATAATTATCCTTGGAAAAAGAAGAAGTAAGAAGGAAAGAAAGAAAAGCCAAGAATTGGCAGCAAAAAAATGAAAGAAACAAATAATAAGGCTAGACACCAATAGCTTGAACCTTAGGACATATGCCTGTGGTTCTTTTTGTACTAGGATCTGCTTGGACAATTAGGTTCTAAGGAGTATTTTAAAACTTGGTAACTTGGGTTGATTAATCTGGGATTATCAACCGAAAGTCCATTATCAAGAGCAACCTAGATACAAGGCATTTAGTAACCCAAAGAGGTGCTAGGCATCAATGTTCCTAAGAAGAAGTGTGAGCCAAGTGTCTGTAGTGAAAAGGTGTTGAGAAAAATTGAGCCAAAAAGCTGCCTGCAACACTTGACAATGAGCTACAATGGAGAAATAAGTTTCTGAAACAGGAGAAAGAAAGAAAAAGTTAACAAAGATCAATCAAGAACAAGGCATTATAACAGCAACTCTGGTTAATACTCAAAGAGACATTTCATATTTGAAAGTTGATAATAATTGAGCTACCTCTGTTTGCATAAAACCCCACGAACCAAATTCAATTACCTGCTAAATAAGGACATATATGCTTTTCTGTTTTCTTCTATTTCTTCTCAGGTTTTAGTGCTTGCTTGGGGACAAGCAAGATTTAAGTTTGGTGTTGTGATGACAAGTCATCTTATGCTAGTTTCACAAGCATTTTTCATTTGTTTCATTAGGTTTTATGCACTTTCTTGCACAATAAGTGGTTGGAGTGGAATTCCATGATTATTTTGATTCAATCAAATATCATTTATTTTATACAAAATCATGAGATTTATGCAAGAATTAAGTGAGCATTATGAATGATGCAAATTCTTATGATTTTGGTGAGACTTTGATTGCCCTTTTGATTGAATTCAGGTGAGAAAATGAAGAGAAAGAGAGGCACTGCAGAATAACGTTATGCTCAATGGCGACACGCACGCGTACAGGACGCTTACGCGTCAGGGATGAATTTTTGAAGACCTACGCGTACGCGTGCATGACGCATACACATGGAAGTGATTGGCACTCGTTTTCAAAGAGAGCGCTACATTCAATAAGGTAGCATTTTTGGGCATATTCAAATTTGGAATTGAAGTTTTGCAGCCGACGCGCACGCGTACACGACACGCATGCGTCGATGAAGAATCTGGAAGGAAGCACACGAACGCGTGGCTGGCGCTGAAGCATGGAATTGATATTTTGCTACCCACGCACACGCGCAGAGGACGCGCACGTGTGGGCAGCGTTGTTGGCAAGAAAGTAGCGCTCAATAAGAGAACGCTATTGATGACGCGTACGCGTGAATTGGACGCGCAATCATGGCTGAGGCTGAAGTTGGCAGGGACGTGCACGCATATGCAACGCGTACGCGTCGATGGACAAAAACACAAAGGACGCCTGTGCGTGAAGCATGCGTACGCGTGATGAGTATTCAGCAAGGCAATAACGCACACGAGTCAGAGACGCGTACGCGTGGAAAAATGAACACTGCGCTCACTTTGAGAACGCAACGTTCCCCTGGAAGCTGTAATCAAGTGCTAATCTGACCCACTGCAAGAAAGGCCAACAAGCCCACTTCAAGCACTGGATGACAGAATTGGAAAGTGTATAAATAGAGAAGAATTTGATTTTATTAGGAGGCTGGGATATTTTTTATTTTCCTTTTAGAATTTAAGATTTGGGGGATCAGATCTGAGTTTTCTTTTCTATTCTGCTTCCTCTACAACTTTTCTTTTCTGTTTTGGGTATTGGAACTCATATTGATCAATTCTTTTGAATTGCTTCACCTTGGAGTTTCCTTTTATTTTCCCTATTCATAATTCTCTTGAGAATTTGAGATCTGATCTTGTTTTTACTTCCTATTTTTCTTTTTCTGCAATTGTTCCTTTTCTGTTTGGTACAAGTTTAAATTTCTGCACCTGAGAGTCTTTTAAATTAATGCAGTTTAAATTTTCCAGTTCTGTGTTGATTCCCAGCACCCAAATCCCTTTATTATTCATGCAAATTTAAGTTTCTAGTAATTTAGATTCTGCATTTTATATTACTTGCACTTTAAGTTTTAGCTATTTACCTTTCTTGTAATTTAAGTTTCAGCTCTTTTAATTTCTTGCACTTTAAGTTTCTGCAATTTACCTCTTCTGCAACTTAAGATTCTGCAATTTTTCATTCTACACTTTAGTTTATTTGCAATTTATTTTCTGTTGATCAAATTTCACCCAATCCATTAAATATTCGCTTAACTAGACTAATCACCTCACTAAAGTTGCTTGATCCATCAATCTCTGTGGGATTGACCTCACTCTTGTGAGTCATTACTACTTAATGCGACCCGGTACACTTACCGGTGAGTTTGTGTGGAATCGATTTTCCCTTATCAACTTTCCTGCAATTCCTTTGAGAGACGATCCGAGGTTTAAATACTTTCATTTTTTATTAGTTTGACTTAAGTGACAAACAAATTAAACTTTGATTGAGGGTTGATTGTTGGTTTGGATTTATAATTTAACGGAATTATTTTGTGAAAATTCCAAACTGACAATTTCCCTCCATCAGAATCCTCAACCTCAAGTTTATCCACCATAACAAAAGAAGGAATCTTCAACCTCAACTTGTCTATCACAGCAAGAGAGAGAATCCTCAATCTCAACTTGCCCAGTTTACAGCACACCAAGAATTATTTTTCCTCAATTCATTCTTCTTTAAAACTAAAACCACTTTTTATACCATTTTCTGAAACCTTCAAAATATCGTCACTCTAAACCCGTTCTCTTTCATAAAACTCATATTTACTCAATCAAAAACCCCCCAAACCAACTCCAAAACCATTTATAGTTTAAATCCTTTTCAAAAGACTCAAAATCATCTCTCTTTTCCGATCAAACTCAAATACTGTAAATTTGCTAAAACTTCTCAAAAGGTAATTCTTTATCTCAAACTCAAAATATAACTCTTTTCATATTGAATCGAACTCAAAACATAGTTCCTTTCGTAAATAATTCAAACTCGAAACATAAACATAATACATTCTATTCTTAATAAGTCAAACCCAAACATACTATTTTTCTCAATAAAACTCAAAACAATCATTTTCTTAATAAATCGAACTCAAAACATATTACTTTTCTTAATAAATAAAACTCCAAAACACAATTTATTCCTTTTCTTAATAAATCAAAATCAAATAATATAATCTTTGAATCCAAACTTTTCTAAATAGCTCTTCAAACGAAAGCTCCAATTTTATAAAAATTTCGGCAGCATCTCCTCTAAAATACAAACTTTTCCACCCTTCAAGGGTCTCAACAACTAAACCAAACATCTTTCGGTCATATAAGTCATTTCCAATTAAATCATTATCTCAACAATTCCAACTCAACTCAACGAAATCAATAAAAACTCATAATTTCAAACAACCAATCCAGTAAATCACAATAATTTAACCTCAATTATCAATACATATTCAAATGCTCAATAATCATTATATCACAAATCAGAAACCAATTTAATCAATCAATAAATCAATCATTTATCCAAAACAACTCAGTTCAATCTATAAGACTCACATAACTACCAAAAATATAATATTTGCATCAATATTGATTTATAACAATTCTTGAGAATAAAAGTAATTTTAAGGAAAGCGCCCCTACCTTGTTCACGACTTAACTATGCGACAAAACCCTTAAAACTCTGATTTTGTAGCAGCAACGTCTAATTCGAATATCCCCCCAATGGCCACATCCCCAAATCACTTCCGCAATATCAACCGCAACTTTGAACACGACATGCAATAACTAGAACTCGAACCTACGTTACCAAAACCTCAGAATCTCAAACCAAACATAGCAGAATACTAATTGTCAAGGGTTCTGGAAGGAAAACGCTTACCGTAACTAAGGAAAAATGACTGAGCCAAGTAGCGGCAGCCCCGACGATGATTCCAGTGACATCCGCTTCATCCTCGGTGACCAGAACGGCGGCGAAACAGCACCAACTACCGCAGGCAGCTCAGTTGCAACCTCCATCCACAACAACAGCCAGCACAATGACAACAACCTTCCCCACCGTCACTTTCTCTCTTTCTGGCGTCCAGCTCCAGTGGCAGACTCAACCATTAGCGGTGACAGACGCAATAATGGTGACGAGTTGTAGCAGCTCGACGACCGTGAGGCAAAACAGCAACCCACTAGCAGCGGCTCCGTCTCGCATCTTCTCCCTCCATCAATCGGTGCGGTGACACGGGCAGAGTGCGATGGCGCAAGCAACGCAAGCTCGCAGCAATAGCTACCCCGACGGTCGGTGAAAGACGTCCGATTCGCATAGGTTAGGAATTTGATTATCAAAATGGAATTGGCATTGTGAGTATAGTCCTAACCCAACAAATTGACCATCAATCAAATGTTATCACAATACAAAACAAATTATAACCGAGAGTATTTAGCTCCTGGGTCATTCTTCCCTAGGAGTTGCAATTAATTGTCATGTTATTAGCTATGGGAGGAAATGGGGGTTGGATGATTGCAAGAGAGCAAGTAATGTAATGGCAAGAAATTAAAGTGCAAGAAGATAACTTAACATGCAAGAAATTCAAGGTCAAAGCAATTAAGGCAAGAAAGGGGAATTAAATGCTCAAAAGAACTCTTGGCAAGAAGTGGGTAATTAAGGATTCCTATCCAAGTTGTAGACCACAAACATGGTAATTGTGTGTGAATTAATCCCAATTAATTAACCCTACATCGAGGATAAATCAACTAGGCATAATTAATCTGAATCCACAAGTCCTAATCAACTCACTAATTAACTTAGTGAAAGACTAGCATTAGTTAAAACGAAATTAATTAACAACCCTCACACAATGGGGAATGGACATCTGATAAATCACTATTTTATGGTTTATCTTATGCTCAATTGAGTGGTTTATATCAATTCTTTACGCACTTATTCATATAAATTGCATGGTTTTATATTTTCCTTCCTCATTTTGTTCTATAATTGGAAACTTGCTTCCCAAGCCTTTCAATTACCAAAAATTAATTCCCTCCTATCACCATTTGATGCCTTGATATGTGTGTTAAGTGATTTCAGGCTTTATAGGGCAGGAATGGCTTAGAGGATGGAAAGGAAGCATGCAAAAGTGGAAGGAATACAAGAAACTGAAGGAACTGCTAAAGTTGTCCAGCCTAACCTCCTAGTACTAAATCGACTATAACTTAAGCTACAGAGGTCCAAATGACGCGGTTTCAATTGAGTTGGAAAGCTAACGTCCGGGGCTTCACAACGATATATAATTTGCCATAGCTGCCCCGAAGCCAGGTGAGCAAACGCGTGGATCACGCGGATGCGTGACCTAGCAAAAACCCAATCCACGCTAACACGTGGACGACGCTTCCACGTGACATTGCAGCGACCTGTACGTATCAGAAATTGCTGGGGGCGATTTCTGGGCTGTTTTTGACCCAGGTTTTGGCCCAGAAAAAACATATTAGAGGCTATAAAGTGGGGAATGCATCCATTTATTAAGACAACTGATACAACATTCATAATTCACAATTTTAAGTTTTAGATGTAGTTTTCTAGAGAGAGAGGCTCTCTCCTCTCTCTTAGGTTTTAGGATTAGGATTTCTGTTACTTTATGGTTATTACTTCAATGCCAGGTTCAATTTTCTTTTAATTTATGTTTCTCTTCTACTTTTATTTACTCTATTACTTTAGTTGCTTTATTTGTCTTGGTAATTACTTATTTAGCCAAATTGGCTTATGAACTCTTCATGTTAGATTTTAATTTCTATTTAATACAATTTGAGGTATTTCAGATTTATGATTTCTTTCTTCTATTTATGATATAAATAATTTAGATTTTTCCCCTTTTGGCTTGGGATGAGTAATTGGTGACACTTGAGTTGTCAAATTTAGCTGTTGATTGAAAATTGGAAATTGCTGATTGATTTGGATCCCTCTAAAGCTAGTCTTTCCACAAGAGTTGACTAGGACTTGAGGAATCAAGTTAATTACTCCACTTGACTTTTCTTTATTTAGTAAGGGTTAACTAAGTGGGAACAATAACAATTCTCATCACACCTGATAAGGATAACTAGGATGGGATTTCTAGTTCTCATACCTTGCCAAGAGATTTTATAATTATTAATTTATTTTTCTTGTCATTTAAATTACTTGTTCCTTATTTTAAAAACCCAAAACAAATTCTACCTTTTCCATAACCAATAATAAATCATACCTCCCTGCAATTTTTTGAGAGACGACCCGAGGTTTCAATACTTCGGTTATAAATTTATTGGGTTTTGTTACTTATGACAACCAAACTTTTGCACGAAAGGATTCTCTGTTGGTTTAGAAGCTATACTTATAATGTGAATATTTTTATAAAAATTCTTTACTAGAAAGAAAACCGTTCGTCAAAATGGCGCCGTTCCCGGGGAATTGCAATTTTAATTTATTTGAATACTTTCATTCATTGCATTTTAATTTTGTGCATATTTTTATTTTCTTTTCTAAATTTATTATTTTTCCAGTGGTGTTAAATTTTCTTATTCAACTGTTACATCTTTTCTTGAATTATTCTGGTGCTTCATGACTTGTTTTATGCTGATTAGGTATTATTATTCATAAGTCAATGCTATTCTTTTATGATACTTGCATTCCATTTGTATTGATATGCACTTATATTGTCTTTCATTACCCTTTCCTCCCCTTTGTTGAAAATTTTGCACCACTGGTATGCCATGTGCTTCTATTATTTTCTCACTTGCATGTTGTAGCTACCATGTAATTGAGACCCTCATTATTTGGATTAACCCACCCAGACTTTATTTATTTTCTTATCTTTATTTTTGGGTTACTTTTTCTTCTTTTTCCTCTTCTTTCAGGCTGGTCACCGAGAAGGGAAAGGGAAAGCTTCTAAATAGCGACAAACAAGTTCCAATGCACATTCTTTGGAGAAAAGCGTCAGTTGTAGCAACCCGTCCACTTGCACATCTCAGCATGCACCGAGGACAGTGCAATCTTTAAGTGTGGGGAGGTCGATACCGACTTTCGTGGGTTAGTTATTTCCTTCTAAAACACCAATGTTTTATTTTCTTTGTTTGTTCATTGTTGCATTTGCATGTTTGATTGCATATTTATTTGATTTTGTGCATATTTTACCACCACTTGGTTAAAGTAATATTTACTTTTTCAAGAAACTTTTTAGAGTATTTCAATAATTTAAATTAAAATTTTTTATTAAACTTGTTTGAAGGAATATTATACTGGATCATGGTTTAGAGCTCGAACACACAAAACCTGTGAGGTTTTTTAGCCTACTTGATTGGTTGCACTTTATCAACCAATAATTTATTTTGGTGTGTGTTTTTCTCTCTAAAATTGTGATCTTTGTCTTGCTTAATTCTATATTTCCATTATTTGATGTATGCATACCCTTACATGATTGAGGCCTTTGTTTCACTGAGCTTATATACCCATATGGCCTTACCTTTCATTATCCCATGCAAACCAATTTTGAGCCTATTTTACCCCTTTATTCTTTACTTTAGCTCATCACTAACTCTAAGCGGAAAACAATAATGTCCTTAATTTGAATCCTTGGTTAGCTTAGACTAGTGAGAATGCTCACGAATTAAGTGTGGAGAAAAGTGGGTTTGGAAATGTTTGGTTTAAGAATTGGGTGTTATATATCTTTATGAAAATGTGAAAGAAATGTTTAGGACATATTCATGCATTCAATAATTTAATCATATGCATTGAGAAAAACAAAATAAAAAAAATAAGAAAAAGAAAATAATGAAAAAAAGGCATATATATAAAAAAAATAAAGGAGAAAAGAAAAGAAAAAGAGCAAATAACAAAAAGGGGACAAAATGCCCAAAATAAATGTTGGTAGCAATGCATATAAGTTGTACTAAATTTGGGATACATGAATATATGGAAAACATGGTTAATGGATAGTTAGATGTGGTATTATGATTACATGGATTGTCTAAGTTAGGTGGAAAAGTTTAAGTTAATTAAGGATTCAGATTTTAGTTCACTTGGCCAAATACAATCCTACCTTGACCTTAACCCCATTACAACCCTTAAAAGACCTCTTGATATGTGTATTTTGTTCATCAAATTAGTGTTGATTGGTAGAAGAAAAGAAAGCCTTAGAAAGCAAGGTTAGTAGAGAATTGAGAGAGTCGAACCTTAAACACCTGAGCGATTAGAGTGCATACACTTCCACTGAGGGTTCGATGCTCGATTCTTTGTTCCCGACTTTCATGAGCTATTTTCTTCTTGCAAGTTCACTTGTACTTTATTTTGTGATTTGAATTAGTGAAACCCAGTTCATATTTGTTCTTGAAAGATTTATTTACTTTGACCAAGTAGGTAGAAACATTTTGCATGTAGTTGCATTCACATAGATAGGTTGCATTTTATACTCTCTACCATTCCTCTTCACTCCTTTATAGCTTCTCTTGAGCTTAGCATGAAGACATGCTAATGTTTAAGTGTAGGGAGATCGATAAACCACTATTTTATGGTTTATCTTATGCTCAATTGAGTGGTTTATATCAAATTGAATGGTTTTATATTTTCCTTTCTCATTTTGTTCTATAATTGGAAACTTGCTTCCCAAGCCTTTCAATTACCAAAAATTAATTTCCTCTTATCACCATTTGATGCCTTGATATGTGTGTTAAATGATTTTAGGATTTATAGGTCAGGAATGGCTTAGAGGATGGAAAGGAAGCATGCAAAAAGTGGAAGGAATACAAGAAACTGAAGGAACTGCTAAAGCTATCCAGCCTAACCTCCTGGTAATAAATCGACCATAACTTGAGCTACAGAGGTTCAAATGATGCGGTTCTAGTTGCGTTGGAAAGCTAACGTCCGGGGCTTCGCAATAATATATAATTTTTCATAGCTGCCCCAAAGCCAAGCGACACGAACGCATGGATCACGCAGATGCGTGACCTGGCAAAAACCCAATCTACGCTAACGCGTGGACGATGCTTCTGCGTGACTTTGCAGTGACCTGTACGTATCAGAAATTGCTGGGCTGTTTTTGACCCAGTTTTCGGCCCAGAAAACACAGATTAGAGGCTGTAAAGTGGGGGAATGCATCCATTCATTAAGACAACTGATACAACATTCATGATTCACAATTTTAGGTTTTAGATGTAGCTTTCTAGAGAGAGAGGCTCTCTCCTCTCTCTTAGGTTTTAGGATTAGGATTTCTTTTACTTTATGGTTATTACTTCAATGCCAGGTTCAATGTTCTTTTAATTTATGTTTCTCTTCTACTTTTATTTACTCTATTACTTTAGTTGCTTTATTTCTCTTGGTAATTACTTATTTAGCCAAATTGGCTTATGAACTCTTCATGTTAGATTTTAATTTTTATTTAATGCAATTTGAGGTATTTCAGATTTATGATTGCTTTCTTCTATTTATGATATAAATAATTTAGATTTTTTCCCTTTTGGCTTGGGCTGAGTAATTGGTGACACTTGAGTTGTCAAACTCAGCTGTTGATTGAAAATTGGAAATTGCTGATTGATTTGGATCCCTCTAAAGCTAGTCTTTCCACATGAGTTGACTTGGACTTGAAGAATCAAGTTAATTAGTCCACTTGACTTTCCTTTATTTAGTAAGCGTTAACTAAATCGGAACAATAACAATTCTCATCACACCTGATAAGGATAATTAGGATGGGATTTCTAGTTCTCATACCTTGCCAAGAGATTTTATAATTATTAATTTATTTTTCTTGTCATTTAAATTACTTGTTCCTTATTTTAAAAACCCAAAACAAATTCTACCTTTTCCATAACCAATAATAAATCATACCTCCCTGCAATTCCTTGAGAGATGACCCGAGGTTTCAATACTTCGGTTATAAATTTATTGGGTTTTGTTACTTGTGACAACCAAACTTTTGCACGAAAGGATTCTCTGTTGGTTTAGAAGCTATACTTACAATGCGATTATTTTTATAAAAATTCTTTACTAGCAAGAAAACTGTTCGTCCACATCCACCACTCAAGTTCACCCAAACCACACAATTTCTCAACCAAGAGTGAGAAAAACTATGCAAAAAGCCCAACAAAGCATTTTGTCAAACACTTGGTGGGTGTGAAAAAAAAGCATGGTAAAATGACAAGAAATAATAAATGCTCTAACTACCAAGCAAGAAAAGTAAAGATAGCAACTCAATAAAGCAATAAATGACAAGAAACCATAAATTGCATTAAATGTAAATTAAAATGACAAGAGTGTTCATAAGCATAAAAAGCAACAAAATGAGAAATTAATATGATAAACTAAAGAGATTAAAACAATAAAGTAAAGAAAGGTAGAAGAAACTAGATTAAAACAAGAATCAAAAGTAGAAATTACAAGGAAATTAAGCTAGCTAACCCTAATTCTAGAGAGAGAGGGGAGCTTCTCTCTCTAGAAAATAAACTACATGATGCAAAACTGGCCCTAATTGCTCCCCCCTTCTCCCAGCTTCAATTCAGCATGAAATAGCCTCAGAAACATGTTGGATTTGGATCCTGGAGGCCCAGAAATCACCCCCGGCGATTTCCATTAAGTGAATCACGTGCTGGCTGCGACGCGTACGCGTGGGTCACGCGTACGCGTCATTTGGTGAAATTCACTCCCACGCGTACACGTCGCCAAGCTTGTGCGCGTGTGTGTATGCACGCATAACTGTGTGCACGCACGGAAGCTGAATCTCCCAAAACTTTATTTCTTCATACTTTCTCCCTTTTTACATGCTTTTCCATCACTTCTTCCATCCACATTAGCCTTGTAAACCAAAAATCACTCATCAAACACATCAAGGCACCTAATGGAATGAAAGTGGAACAAAATTGATTAAATTAAGCACAAAATAGCATGTTTTCACAATTAAGCTCAATTTAGGGAGAAAACACAAAAGCATGCTATTTAGATGAATAAATGTGGGTTTATGTGATAAAATCTACTCAAATCAAAACAAAATATACCGAAAAATATGGACTCATCAATTTCCCCACACTTAAATAATAGCATGTCCTCATGCTAATCACAATCAAATGAAAAGGGAAGGAGGGTAAGTAATTTATTTCATGCAACTACCAACATGCATGCAACTATACTAAATAATAGCTATCTACATCTATACTATGATTCCTATAGAGTCTGGCAGAAACAAACAAAAGAATCTCAATCAATCGAAAATAAGAACTTAGGGCCAAGACAAGGAAAATATAACAATATGGTCCACATCCAAAGATTTGATTTGAAATTTTCAAATTCATTTCAACAACATGCAAGAAGATACAAGATAAGCAATGGGAACATAGAATTGAGCAATTGAAACCCTCACTAGATGTGTTTACACTCTAATCGCTCAGTGTGTAGGGCTTAATCACTCAATCCTCCTTTAATCATGTTTTCAAAGATTTGCAAGTCATCTAACAATCAACTAATATTTGATGAATGAATGCAAATATCATGAGGACTTTTATGGTTTGTAATGGGGCTTAGGTAAAGGTAGGATTAATATGGTTAAGTGGGTTATTAAATTGGATCTTTGATTAGTTCAAGTATCCCACCTAATCCTATATCATCCTATATACATAGCAAAACAACCTAACTACCCATTTATCCTCTTTCTCACATTCACTCATGCATCCTTTTTAATTCACATACATATGCATCCTTTATTCACATTCTTATTGTCATTTTTTTTTATAAACAAAGTATGTACACAAGACTTTTTTTTCTTTTTTTTCTTTTATTATCTAAGAGAGATGCATATGTTTCAAGTAATGAATGCATGAGTGTTTACCCATTTTTCCAAATATTTCACAATGAGAACCCAAAGAACTAACTACCAATGTTTTCCACAAATTCCCCCCACACTTGATTAACACACACACTCAAACCTAAGCTAATCAAAGATACAAATCATGGACAATATTGGTTTTTTCACTTAGGGCAAATGATGTGCTTAAAATTAGAACAAATGGGGAATTAAAAGGCTCAAAGAGTGGTTTACAAAGGTAGATGTAAGGGTTAGCCATATGGGTTTGTGAGCTACACAAAGATGGCCTCAATCATACTAAATGCATTCAAAACAACAAATATAGGACATATAGACTAAAGCAAATCTAAGATCACAATCATAAAAGGAGTTTATAACACACAATGAACAAAAATTGTGGTTATAATGTGTAACCACTCATTAAAAATTCATTAAATCAAGTTTAAAAATAATTTTTCAAATCTAATCAATGGAATGCCCAAAAAGGGGTTTCTTGAAAATTCTTTGTTTTTTTACCAAACTTATTTACTATACCATGCAAGTATTTACTATCATATAACTATAAGCATTAAAGAAATATACACAAACAAACCAAACCAAACAAATTGCGAACAAGAACAAGAATTGCAAAAATTGAAGAAAAGAACAAAAAGAGTATTGCAAAGTGTCTAAGAAAAGAGATTTTGCCCCCTTGAAGTTAGCGATCCTCCTCCACACTTAAATAATGCACGGTCCTCTGTGCATACACATAATCTGAGGGATGAAGGGTTTTGAGGCTCCACCTTCAGTGGGTGGGCTCCGGTTGCTCCGGGTGCTTTGTGGACAAAGATACAACAATTGAGGAAAAGTAAGATGTGTGTGGTATGATAAAAGGCAATATGTGTATTCTAAATGCGCGCACAATTTAGAACACAACACATTGATCGGGTAAAAACAGAACCCACACAATGAAAATAATTAGCATGTTCCTTGATAAATCACATTTTTAGGGTTTATCTTGTACTTAATTTAGGGGATTTTATGACCTTTTACCCACATTTATTCAATGAAATAGCATGGTTTCATGATTGTCTCCTAATTTGTGCTTAAGTGTGAAAACATGCTTTTTAGGCCCTTAATTGCTAATTTTTATTCACCTTTGATTCCACTAGATGCCTTGATATGTTTGTTAGTGAATTCAGATTGGAAAGGCTAGGAATGGATCAAAGGGGTGGAGAGGAAAAGCATGCAAGTAGAGAAGTCATGAAGAAACAAGGATTTGGGATGCTGAGATCGACGTGCACGTGCAGCAGACGCACACGCGTGGAAAGTGACGTCGCGAGGCGACGCGTATGCGCACATGATGCGTACGCGTGGATAGCAATTTGTCAAGCAACACGTACGCGTGACCCACTCGCACGCGTCGGTGCTCGCACGTGACCCACTTAAAGTGAATCCGCTGGGGGCGATCTCTGGGCTTCCCAAACCCAAATCCAGCTCATCTCTGATGCTATTTAACCCAAGGATTGAAGGGGAATCAACACATTACATCACATTAGTTTAGTTTAGTTTAGTTTTGGAGGGAAAGTTAGTTTCTAGAGAAAGAAGCTCTCTCTTCTCTCTAGAATTAGGATTAGGTTTAGGTTAATTTCTTAGACCTAGATCTACTTCTTCTCTTGCTTCAATTTTCCTTTTGCTTTATGAATTCTTATGTAGATCTCTATTTCTCTTTCCATGCAATTTATGATTTTCATGTTTTTTCATGTTACTTTGATTTTCTATTATGGATCTATTGCCTTTGTAGTTAGATCTCTCTTTAATTCTTGCAATTCATGTTGTTTACCTTTATTGCCTTCTATGTGTTTGTTGAAATGCCTCTTTTAGTTATGAGTTAGATTTTGTTCCTCTTGGCCTAGGTAGAGTAATTGGTGACTCTTGAGTTATCAAACTCTTTTGTTGATTGATAATTAGAAGTTGCTAATTAACTTGAATGCCACTAAAGCTAGTCTTTCATCATGATTAGGCTAGGACTTGTGGTCTCAAGTTGATTGTATCCACTTGACTTTCCTTCATAGTTAGAGGTTAAATACGTGGGAGAAATGGACAATTCTCATGTCACAATTGGTGATGATAATTAGGATAGGACTTATAATTCTCATACCTTGCCAAGAGCTTCCTTAATTGTTAGTTTTGTTTCCTTTGCCATTTATATTTCTTGTCTATTACCTCAAAAACCCCAAATATACTTCAAAACCAATAACAAGAACACTTTATTGCAATTCCTAGGGAGAACGACCCGAGGCTTGAATACTTCGGTTATTTTTATAGGGGTTTGTTACTTGTGACAACCAAATTTTTGTATGAAAGGATTATTGTTGGTTTAGAAACTATACTTGCAACGAGATTTCATTTGTGAAATTCTCTACCATAAAAAATCCATTCATCATTCCTCAATCAAGTAGTCATAGGTTGCAAGTAATAAATAAGCAAAACTTAAGGCACAAACAACCTAGGTAACCACAAAAGTGAATTGAGTATATAAGACATTGGTTATTGAAGTCGTGCAAGTGAAAGCGCATGGTGAATAGAAAATGGCACAATTGCCAACAACCAATTCGATGATGAAAAGAGACTACTTATTCATTCTTAGGAATAATGAAATAATCACATCTATAAGGTGCTTGTTACAAAAAGTGACAAGTCTTGATAAGAATCAAGTCAAGTCAACTCAAAAAAAAATGCAAAGCATTAA
Organism: Arachis ipaensis; assembly: GCF_000816755.2. Classification (NCBI taxonomy): domain Eukaryota; kingdom Viridiplantae; phylum Streptophyta; class Magnoliopsida; order Fabales; family Fabaceae; genus Arachis; species Arachis ipaensis. The sequence goes on from NC_029789.2 coordinate 91,386,797, forward strand.
CAAGGAACAAATACCTTGTTATGTGATTTACTCACTAAAACCATGATGAATAAATAGCTCAACTCAATTCACTAAAGTAAAAGTGCACAATTCATAATGCCAAACAAGGATAAAGTTTAATGCATATGTTATCTACAATATATGAATCAAACTCACAATTCAATTAGACAATCAAACAAAGACTTGATGCTCAGTGCACATATTCATTAGATCAAAATTCAAGCAAGAAGCAACCCAATAATCATCAAGCAACACTTGCAATTTATTTAATTGACAAACAACTAAACCAAAACTAATATATTTACCAAAAATAAAAATGAAATATAAACAAAACAAAGTGGAACAAGTAGACAGAGGGCAAAAGCAAGAGAAGAGAGGGGTGGAAGAGAAAAGAAGAGAAGAAGTAGAAAGAATAGAAGAAAAGAAGCATAATAGGAGAAAACAGGAGTGTGCGTACGCACATAGGGACGTGCACACGCACAGAGGATCATGCGTACGCCTGATGGACGCCTGTGCGTGGTTATTGTGAAAATGAAGGTCGACGCGTACGCGTGAAAGGGCGAAAATGCAACATGACGCGTACGCGTGGTGTATGCGTACGCGTGGATGGAAAATGCAAAAGGCTTGTGCGTTCGTGATAAACCACTATTTTATGGTTTATCTTGTGCTCAATTGAGTGGATTTTATCAATATTTCATACACTTATTCATATGATTTGCATGAGATTACGTTTTTCTTCCTGATTTTATGCTATAATTGAAAACATGCTTCTTTGGTCTTAATTTTGATATGTTTAACCCTCTCTCATTATCATTAGATGCCTTGATATGTGTGTTAAGTGATTTTAGGGATTACAGGGCAGGAATGGCTTAGAGGATGGAAAGGAAGCATGCAAAAGTGGAAGGAATACAAGAAGTTGAAGGAACTGCAAAGCTGTCAGCCTTACCCTCTCGCAGTAAAACAGTCATAACTTGAGCTACAGAGGTCAAAACAACGCGGCTCTAGTTGCGTTGGAAAGCTAACGTCCGGGGCTTCGATTTGATATATAATATGCCATAGTTGCCCTGACGCTAGGCGACGCGAACGCGCGCTCTACGTTGTCGCGTCGCAGTGACGAAAATCAGCGTGGCAGATTTCTTCTCCAGCGATTTCTGGGCTGTTTTCGACCCAGTTTGCGGCCCAGAAAACAAAGATTAAAGGCTATAAAGTGGGGGAATCCATTCATTCATCATCATGCTCTCATAATTCACTTTTCATAATTTAGATGTAGTTTTTAGAGAGAGAGGTTCTCTCCTCTCTCTTAGGATTTAGTTTTAGGATTTAGGATTATTTCTTCATCATCACAGGTTCAATGTTCCTTTTATTTATTTTTCCAATTTAATTTATGAACTTTTCCATGTTAGATTTGAATTTATGTTTAAACGTAATTTGATGTGTTTCAGATTTATGATTGCTTTATTCTATTTATGATGTCTTCAATTTAATTTAGAATTTTCCCTTTTGGCTTTGGTTAAATAATTGGTGACGCTAGAGTTATCAAACTCGAGGTGTTGACTGAAAATTGGAATTCTTCAAGAATTAAATCGAGTTCCAATAACTCTAGCCTTTCCCAAGGAAAGACTAGGACTTGAGGATTCAAATTAATTCATCCACTTAACTTACCTTCATAGTTAGAGGTTAACAAGGTGGGAGAAAAATCCAATTCTCATCACAATTGATAAGGATAACTAGGATAGGACTTCCAGTTCTTGTACCTTGCCAAGAGTTTTATTATTTATTTAAATTAATTCCTTACAATTTACTTTCTTGCCATTTACTATTCTTGCTTTTTATCTTATACATTAAAAAACCCAAAATTCTACCTTTTTCATAGCTAATAATAAGAACATACCTCCATGCAGTTCCTTGAGAAGATGACCCGAGGTTTAAATACTTCGGTTATCAATTTTAAAAGGGGTTTGTTACTTGTAACAACCAAAACTTTTGTAAGAAAGGTCGATTGCTCGGTTTAGAAACTATACTTACAACGGAAATTTATTCTGAATTCTAAACTATCAATCTTCAGTTCTTCAAAATGGCGCCGTTGCCGGGGAATTGCAAACGTGTGCCTTATTATTGGTTATTGTAAATATTTGCTTTTTACCTGTTTATTTGTTTTTATTTTTGTTTTTATTTTTTCTTTTTCATAAATTAAGAGGTTATTGGTTTTTATTTAGTTATTAGAAATTGTTCAAAAATTTTTTTTCTTGGTGTTCATCTTGATCTTCAAGTTGTTCTTTGTGTTCATCTTGACCTTCAAATTGTTCTTAGTTGTTTTCTTCGTTTTGATCTAAAAATTTTAAGTTTGGTGTCATTTTATTGTTTTTCTCTTTCCTCATTTAATTCAAAAATATCTTTTCTCTTTATTTTTATTGAATTTTCGAAATTTCCATAAAAAAAATTTCAGATTTCTATTTTAAAATTTTTATCTTATCTTTTCTTAGTTTTAAATTCCAAAATTCAATTTTTTTTTTCAAAAAAATCATATCTTTTTCAAAAGCTTATCTTATCTTATTTCAAAAATCAAATTTCAAATTTCAATATTTGAATTCCAAAATTCAAAATCCAAATTTTAAATTTTAAATTTTAAATTTTAAAAATCAAACCTTTTCAAAATTTAAATCTTTTTCAAATTTTTATCTTATATTGTTGACTTTTTCAAAATTCAAATTTCAAAATTTAAAAAATTCAAATTTAAAAATTTTCAAATTTCAAATTTCAAATTTCAAATTTCAAATTTCAAAATTTAAAATTCAAAAATTTAATTTTCAAAATTTGAATTTCGATAACTTTTTAATTTAAATTTGTTTTTATTTTTGTTTTTAATTTTTATTTGTTACTATGAACTCTCACCCCTTTGGCTATGAGTCTAGTTACAATTATGTTGCAGGAAGAGGAGATTTCAATGAGAACAGGCATCAAGGTTGGAACAATCAAAGATGGGAGAAGCCACAAGGATTTGATCAACCCTCTTGGCAACAACCCCCTCCAATGCACTATAACCAACAACCATTCTGTGATGCGTACCAAGATGATGACTATGGTGGGCCCCCTTGTAGTTACTGACAAGCCCTGCCATATGCTTATGAACCACCTCCTCAACACAACTCTGGACCACCATATTCACAAGCCCCCTACAACCAAACACCCCCATATGACCCTAATCCTTATCCACCACACCAACCACCTTATCCACCACACCTAGAACCACTACCTCAATATTCACCATCTCCATATCCTTATCAAGAAGAACCACCTTCCTATTATGAACCCTTTCTCCAAAATAATGAACCCTCCTATCCACCCCAACCTCCATTGGATAACAGCGCCCTTAGTGTTATTCTTCAAGGGCAAGAAGAGATGAATAAGAGTGTGCTAAATTTCGTGGCCACCTTAGGCGAGTTAGTAAATATAATAGCCTCCTGACATCTGAGAACTCAAAATGCTCTCATGGCTGGATGTGGAGAATCAAAAGAAGAGCAAAGCATGAAGGAGACACTAGAAACTTCGGTGGACAATGAGGAATATGGCTTTGTATTGGAACAAGTGGAGGAAGCCATAATAGTTATAGAGGAAGAAGTGGTTGCAAACTTAGGAGATGCTGAACCTCCATGGGAAAGTCAGGTTATAGAACCTCATTCCAAGGCGATTGAAATTGATGCTGAGGAGGGTGTACAACCTCCAAGGCATATCATGGTTGAAGACTTAGAAGAGGTTGGTCAAGAGATGGAGATTAAAGAAGAAGAAGCACAGCCTCCCATGCCCTTGGTGAGCAATGAAGAAGAGATTGAATTGGAAGAAAGCTACCAAGAGGAAGAGGTTGATATTGAAGAAACTTGCAAAGAGGTGGAAGTTGTCAGAAAAGAGCACAAGAGAGTGGAGCTTGCAAATTCGTTAGAAATACCTCCCCCTAAGTTGCCATCATCCTTCACAACATTCAAGTGGGTAAAATTCATATCCATTAGCTTTCTAATTCCACTTGAATATGGGCTACTGGAGAAGGATGGTCAACTTAGAGCTCTTTGTGGCATTAAGAGTAAGAGGAAGATGGTCAGTGGTAAGAATTGTCCTGCAAGGTTCATTATGGTTGGAAGCTTTAAGTTTAAACGCAAGGGTTGGTGGAGAGCTCAATTGAATAGATCTAGGAAGCTGTTTGGACGCTTTAGTGAGAATTATAAAGCTGAACTACCCGGATGGAATCATAATGATCAACAAGAAGACGGTGCAAAAGCAAGATTTGGGACCCCGGAATTCATTCTGGCAATCAACACTCTTGGGGCCTTGTCACTTGCTTTAACTTAAGGGCTTTCTGCACCTAGTTTGGGATCTCGGAGGCCAATGGAATTACAAACATTGGTGGAGATTCCTGGATGAGTTCAAGCACAAGCCACCATAACAAAGGACTCCTCAAATGTCCAACTTAAGGACTTTAACTAAAAGTGCTAGGTGGGAGACAACCCACCATGGTATGATCGTCCCTTTTTCAATTTTAATTTTATTTCGATTTGTTTGTTTTTAAAGTTTTATTCTATTTTATTGAACCTGGAATTATTCATAAAATCCATATCAGCATTGCATTTTGCATTCTGCATTTTTCATGGATAAAAAAAAACGCACGCGACGCGTTCGCGTCACCAGTGCATTGGGAAGAAAAGAAGATTGAACAGAGAGTCACGCGAAAGCGCGGTTGGAGGCGTGCTTTTGGCACAAAATTGATCCACGCGACTGCCTCGCTGACGCATCCGCGTCATGTATGAAAAATGCGTCCCACGCGAACGCGTGGCCCTGTGAAATCGACGTAAATGGGTGTATAGCAGAGAGTTATAATGGAATGGGGCTGGACTCGTGCTGGAAGCCCAAGCCCTCCCACGCGAACGCGTTCCCTACGCGGCCACGTCGTTTTCCAAAAATGGCCATCCACGCGATCACGTCAACCACGCGATCGCGTCACCCAGATTTTTGGCAATATGCATTTACAACAGAGAGTTCAACGAACGCGAAGCTGCACTCGTGCCAATCGCACAAATCAGGCCACGCAATCGCGTGACCCACGCGTCCGCGTCACCTGACCTTGTCGCACACCACGCGACCGCGTCACCCACGTGTTCGCGTTGCCTGCGCCGCACAACTTATCCAAATCAGCGCCAAAAATCTTATCTTTTCTTCCCCAATCCTAATTTTTCCTCCCTCCTTTCTTACTTACTTCTTCTTCCCTTCTTTCCCTTCTCATTCTTCTTATCTTTCATTTTATTCCACTTAATTGAATTACATATTTCATTCATTGCATCTTAATTTTGTGCATATTTTTTATTTTCTTTTCTAAAATTCTTATTTTTTCATCGGTGTTAAAATTTTCTCATTCAACTGTTACATCTTTTTGAATTATTCTGGTGCTTCATGACTTGTTCTATTCTAATTGGGTATTATTATTCATAAGTCAATGCTAATTTTTATAATACTGATATTCCTTTTGCATTGATATGCACTTACACTATTTTGCATTACCCATACCCTCTTCTCCATTGTTGCAATTCTTGCACTATTGATATGCTGTATGCTTCTACTGTTTTCTCACTGCATGTTGTAGCTACCATGTAATTGAGACCTTTATTATTTGGCATTACCAACCCATATTTTATTTATTATCTTTATTTCTGGGTTACTTTTCTCCCTTTTCCTCTTCTTTCAGGATGGCCACCAAGGAAGGAAAAAGGAAGAACTTCTATATGGGGGGACAGGCAAGTCAATCTGCACAATCTATAGAAAAAGGCATCAGTTGGAGCAGCCCATCCACTTGTACATCTTAGCATGCACCGAAGACGGTGCAACCTTTAAGTGTGGGGAGGTCGATATCGATCTCCATGGGTTAGCTATTTTCTTCTTTCCAACACCATTGTTTTATTTTCTTTGTTTGTTCATTATTGCAGTTGCATGTTTAATTGTATGTTTGTTTGATTTTATGCATTTTGCTACTGCTTGGTTAAAGTAACGAGTTTCTTCTAAGACCCTATTTTTGAAAAAAAAAATTTCACTAATTTAAATCAAAACTTTTATGTTAAACTTGTTTGAAGTTGTATTTGGAACATAGTTAAAAGCAAAGAACACACAACCTGTGAGATTTTGAGCTTATTTAAATGGTTACATTATTTAACCATAACTTTTTATTCTTGTGTGTTTTCTTCTCTATAATTGCAATCTTTGTTTTATTCCATTCTATATGCCCATTATTTAGTGTATTTATATGCTTGCATATGATTGAGGCCATTACTTATTTTTGCTCACTTATCCCAAATAAGCCTACCCTTTTATGTCACCTTTGTTAGCCCCCTTGAGCCTTTCTGCCCCTTCTTCTATTTTATAACCACACTACTAACCTTAAGCAGAAAAACAAAATAAAAATCCCAAGTTGAATCCTTGGTTAAGCTTAAGATAGATATTGTGTATAAATTAAGTATGGGAAATTTTATGAGAACATGGGATGATAGAAAAAAAAAAGAAGGGAATTAAATTGAATAAGTTATTTCAAGGTTTGGGAAGCATGCTCATGTGCATTGAAAAAAAAAATAAAAAATAAAAAAAATATTAAATTTTTAAGTAATTGAATAAGGGGACACAAAAATTTTCCCAATGCAAAATAAAAAGAATCAATGCACATAGGACAAAATTCAAAAATAAATTTGATGCATGAGCATGTAATACAAAAGGGGGAAAATTTGGATAGCTAGGTAAAGCATTTTAAATTATATAAAGTATGTATATGTTAGGTGAGATCTTAGACTAATCAAGGATTCACTTTATTAGCTCACTTAGCCTTATATATATATATATATATATATATATATATATATATATATATATATATATATATATATATATCTTGGAAGATTTATTTACTTTTAACCAAGTAGGTAGAAATATTCTGCATGTAGTTGCATTCATATAGATAGGATTGCATTTCATACATTTTACCATTCCTCTTCACTCCTTTATAGCTTCTCTTGAGCTTAGCATGAGGACATGCTAATGTTTAAGTGTGGGGAGGTTGATAAACCACTAATTTATGGTTTATCTTGTGCTCAATTGAGTGGATTTTATCAATCTTTCATACACTTATTCATATGATTTGCATGAGTTTACGTTTTCCTTCCTGATTTTATGCTATGATTGAAAACATGCTTCTTTGGTCTTAATTTTGATATGTTTAACCCTCTCTCATTATCATTAGATGCCTTGATATGTGTGTTAAGTGATTTCAGGGATTACAGGGCAGGAATGGCTTAGAGGATGGAAAGGAAGCATGCAAAAGTGGAAGGAATACAAGAAGTTGAAGGAACTGCAAAGCTGTCAGCCTGACCCTCTCGCAGTAAAACAGTCATAACTTGAGCTATAGAGGTCCAAACGACGCGGTTCTAGTTGTGATGGAAAGCTAACGTCCGGCACTTTGATTTGATATATAATATGCTATAGTTGCCCTGAAGCTAGGCGACGCGAACATGCGCTCCACGCGGACGCGTTGCAGTGACGAAAATCAGCGTGGCTGATTTCTTCTCCAGCGATTTCTGGGCTATTTTCGACCCAGTTTGCGGCCCAGAAAACACAGATTAGAGGCTATAAAGTGAGGGAATCCATTCATTCATCATCATGCTCTCATAATTCACTTTTCATAATTTAGATGTAGTTTTTAGAGAGAGAGGTTCTCTCCTCTCTCTTAGGATTTAGTTTTAGGATTTAGGATAATTTATTCTTCATCACAGGTTCAATGTTCTTTTTATTTATTTTTCTAATTTAATTTATGAACTTTTCCATGTTAGATTTGAATTTATGTTTAAACGTAATTTGATGTGTTTCAGATTTATGATTGCTTTATTCTATTTATGATGTCTTCAATTTAATTTAGAATTTTTCCTTTTGGCTTTGGTTAAATAATTGGTGACGCTAGAGTTATCAAACTCGAGGTGTTGACTGAAAATTGGAATTCTTCAAGAATTAAATCGAGTTCCAATAACTCTAGCCTTTTCCAAGGAAAGACTAGGACTTGAGGATTCAAATTAATTCATCCACTTAACTTACCTTCATAGTTAGAGGTTAACAAGGTGGGAGAAAAATCCAATTCTCATCACAATTGATAAGGATAACTAGGATAGGACTTCCAGTTCTTGTACCTTGCCAAGAGTTTTATTATTTATTTAAATTAATTCCTTACAATTTACTTTCTTTCCATTTACTATTCTTGCTTTTTATCTTATATATTAAAAAACCTAAAATTCAACCTTTTTCATAGCTAATAATAAGAACATACCTCCCTACAGTTCCTTGAGAAGACGACCTGAGGTTTAAATACTTCGGTTATCAATTTTAAAAGGGGTTTGTTACTTGTGACAACCAAAACTTTTGTAAGAAAGGTCGATTGCTCGGTTTAGAAACTATACTTACAACGGGAATTTATTCTGAATTCTAAACCATCAATCTTCAGTTCTTCAGTTCGCACTAGCCATGCAAACACTGCGACCAAAGGCCTTGGATTGATGTGTGCGTGGGCACAGGTCTGTGCCCATGCACAGAAAGGCTAAAAAAAATTTTTTTAACTGAAAGGATCATGTGTGCGAGCGCACACAGGTCCGTGCGCACGCACAAAAGCGAAAAGAGAGTAGGGGTTCATGCATACAGGCCGTGCCTACGCTTCAAACAAAGGGCAAAATCATATGTGTGCACACAGGTCGGTGCGCATGCATAGGAAGCTGAAAATAGAAGTTGTGTGCGCAAACACAGGTGTATGCGTACGCGCAGATGCCCTGTTTTTCAAATTTTTTTCCTTTCAAAATCTAAGGCACCAAGCCTTAGTTCAACCAAAACTCAACACCAAAACATGCAAGAACCTATAAATTCATGATCCAAACCAAAATTATCATAACTAACTCAAAATTAAACTAATCCTAAGTCAACCAAGCATAACAAACATGCAATAAACCAAAATATATACAAAAAGGGAAGAGTTAGAACAATGGTACCAAACACTTTTATTTAATGTCTTTAAGTGAGACAATTGGGAGAGCCCTTCCTATGGTGGCTTGTACTTGACTTTCCCACCAATGCTAGAATGTCCAATGTCCTTCGGGATCCCAATCCTAACAAAAGACAACCAAAAAGCAAGCTATTTACATATTCACATATTTATAATAGCCACTAACTTTACACCATTGCAACTCCCCGGCAACGGCGCCAAATTTGATAGACGTCCGATTCGCATAGGTTAGGAATTCGATTATCAAAATGGAATTGGCATTGTGAGTATAGTCCTAACCCAACAAATTGACCATCAATCAAATATTATCACAATACAAAACAAATTATAACTGAGAGTATTTAGCTCCCGGGTCGTTTTTCCCTAGGAGTTGCAATTAAATGTCATGTTATTGGCTATGGGAGGAAATGGGGCTTGGATGATTGCAAGAGAGCAAGTAATGTAAATGGCAAGAAATTAAAGTGCAAGAAGATAACTTAGTATGCAAGAAATTAAAGGTCAAAGCAATTAAGGCAAGAAAGAGGAATTCAATACTAAAAAGAACTCTTGGCAAGAAGTGGGTAATTAAGGATTCCTATCCTTGTTGTGGACCACAAACATGGTAATTGTGTGTGAATTAATCCCAATTAGTTAACCCTACATCGAGGATAAGTCAACTAGGCATAATTAATCTCAATCCACAAGTCCTAATCAACTGACTATTAACTTAGTGAAAGACTAGCATTAGTGGAAACGAAATTAATTAACAACCCTCACACAATAGGGAATCGACATCCACCACTCAAGTTCACCCAAATCACACAATTTCTCAACCAAGAGTGAGAAAAACTATGCAAAAACCCAACCAAGCATTTTGTCAAACACTTAGTGGGTGTGAAAATAAAGCATCGTAAAATGACAAGAAATAATAAATGCTACAACTACCAAGCAAGAAAAGTAAAGATGGCAACTCAATAAAGCAATAAATGACAAGAAAACATAAATTTCATTAAATATAAATTAAAATGAGAAGAGTGTTCATAAGCATAAAAAGCAACAAAATAAGAAATTAACATGATAAACTAAAGAGATTAAGACAATAAAGTAAAGAAAGGTAGAAGAAACTAGATTAAAACAAGAATCAAAAGTAGAAATTACAAAGAAATTAAGGCCAATTTTTAATCTCTTGATCTATTGTTCATGAGAAGTGATGAGGTATATTTTGCTGATCCCAAGCCACATAACCCTCAATATCTTAATTTAGAGTGATTACATGTTACATATCAAGCTCTGAATTATCAATCAAGAGAATTATGAGAGTAGAGAATTAAACTTAATTCTATGACTCCTTTCTCAATTCATGATAGCATTCAAAAAGATCTAATCTCTCTCTCGATAGAATTAGCTCTATGAAAAATAAAAGCTCTCTCTTAGATGCACAAAACTTGAATTCAGAAGAAGAATAATAACATCAATTCATTGAGATACAACAGTGCTCCTCCCCCTAATGAATTAGGGATTTACTGACTCATAGCTCTTCTAGAATGCTTAACAAAAAATGGAAAATAAGATGAAGTAGGAAGCTAAAATGAAGTACAATTAAGATCCAAAGGTGAAAGTAAAAGTAAAAGTTCCAAAAGTCTCCTTCTAGTTCTAACCCTCCTCCATTTATACTAGTTCTCTGCTCCTCAACTGTCTTCGAATTCTGCTTCCAGATTGGACTTTGTTGGGCTTGGATCAGAATCTTTTCTTCAAGCCTTGGCGTTATTAGAAGAAACACCTTTGAAGCTTGGCGTTACCAACGCCAAAAATGGGCTTCCAGACTTGTAGCCTCAGTCGCAGGCGTTATTTTGAAGAAGACACCAATTAAACATGCATTGCCAACGCCAGGGACACTCTCCAGGGCTTGCCTTGGTGTTATCACAAAGTGGCACCAGTTGCTTTTGGAGTTGCCAACACCTCTTTTACATTTATGTCATCTTCTTCACTTGTGCGTACGCACAGATGCGTGCGTACGCACACTTGCTAAAGTTTGTAATCCCAGCATCGTAGGTGTTACTTGTGGATAACGTCCCTTACAATGGGCGTTGCCAATGCCATAAATGAAACTCCAGGGGTTACCTCTTTGCTGCTTGATGAGACGCGGAACCTGGTGAATTAAGAATTATTAAAATGGTTACGTTGCAAGTATAGTTCTTAACTCACCGAAAATCTGCCTATCAATTTAGAAGTATGTCACAAAGAGTTTGAATTAAAAATTACTGGGAGTTTTATGTCCCAGGTCGTCTCCCAACAAGTTACAGAAAAGTGTGCTATCTTATTAATCAAATGTTCAAAGAAGTTGAGTTAAGTAAATTGGAATTTAAATTGAGGAAATTTAATTAATATGAGTAAAAGCCTTGACTGGGAGTTGATTGGTTGGAATTTCTACTATTGATGGAGTGATTGTCAGATTAATTTATAATTAATGGTTGTTCTGTTTGGTTATCCTTTACTAGGTAAGGGAAAGTCAAACAAGTTGGAATGCCAGATCTGTTCACAAGTTGCAACCCACTTAGTTCAAAGGGATTGGCATTGGTGACAGGATAGCAATCCAACAATTAACCCAATTACAAATTTTTCCTTCAATCCTTCCAACTCAAGAGTTCCTTTTAATCAACTCCCCATCAAGTAAAGAAACTACTCACGCATTGTAAATAATAAATCCATAGCACATGAAAGGGAATTAAAAGAAGACATGATTATTGGAATTGAAATTGAATTAAAAGGAAATAATCCTTGCATTAATTAATCATAAAAGTATTCAAATAACAAAATTGAACAAAACAAAGAACATGGAAGAATGAAACCAAGTTAAGAAAACGAACTAGAATGACGAAGTCTTGATGATGAAATAACTCTTCTCAATGTTCCAATGCTAAGATCAATTGAAAATTAAAAATTCTAAAACCTAGAGAGAAAAACCTAAGAGAGTAAAACTAGATCTAAAAAATGTCTCTAAATGAATATGTTGTTTCTTTCTGCATATTCTCTGACTCTAGTCTGCTGTTCCGGGCCGAGAACTAGGTCGGAATAGGGTCCAAAATTGCCCCCAGCGAATTCTGCAGATTATGCAGATCGCACATGTCACGCGATCACGTCATCCATGCGGACGCATCACTTGCGCTTTTCCTCGCCACGCGTTCGCGTCGTCCACGCTACCGCATCGCTTGGGCTTTTCAATCTGCGCGGCCGCGTGAGCCATGCGGCCGCATCGCTGCGAGTTGCTCTCCTTTGCGCGGTCCCGTGAGCCATGCGACCGCGTCACTTCTTGCTGGTTATCTCCTCAAATTCTTGTGTTTCTTCCATTTTTGCTAGCTTCCTTCCCAATCTCCAACTCATTCATGCCCTATAAAATCTGAAACACTTAACACACAGATCACGGCATCGAATGGAATAAAGAAGAATTAAAATTAAATAATTAAAGTCTCTAGGAACACTAATTCTATCATTATATAATAAAATGGAGAAAAGTGCAAGAAGATAGCTCATGAAAGCAGGGAACATGAAAATTAAAGTATTGAACCCTCACTGATAATGTATGTACGCTTTAATCTCTAGTGTATAGGGTGATCACTCTATCCTTCTCTAATCATGCTTTCTAACTTTTGTTCTTCTCCTAACCAATCAACAACAATTAATATACCAATGCAAACATCATGAGGTCTTTTCAAGGTTGTAATGGGGCTAAGGTACAAATACATTCCCTTATTACCCAATGTTCCCACACTTTAGTTGATACACAATTTCTATCTTAAGCTAACCAAAGATTCTTTGGGATTTTTTAATTTGTTTTTCTGCTTAAGGCTAGTAATGTGGTTATAGAACAAGAGGGGATTAAAAGCTCAAGGGGCTAACAAAGGTGATGTAAAAGGTAGGCTTATTTGGGATAAGTGAGTTAATAACAAATGATGGCCTCAATCATGTGCAAGCATGTGAATATAATAAATATTGGACATATAAGATAAAACAAAATATAGATTACAATCATAGAGAAGTAAACACACAAGAATGAAATAATTATGGTTAAATAATGTAACCATACATAAAGGCTTAAATCTTTCACAGGTTGTGTGTTCTTTAATTCAATTATCATGTTCCAAATACAACTCAAGCAAATTTATCATAAAAAATTTTTGAAAAATTAGTAAAATTTTGTTCCAAAGATAGATTTTTAAAAGAAACTTATTGTCTTTTCAATCAAGTAGAACATGCATGCAACTATCCTAACCTACGCAATTTATTCTATTCTATAAAGGAAAGAAAATCTAACTAAAATATCCTAATTATTGGTGCTAGCGAAGAGAAATTACCTCCGGAAGTCAGGTATTGACCGACCTCCCCACACTTAAGGCTTTGCACCGTCCTCGGTGCCATCTGTCAGGAACAGGGGTGGGCTGGTAGCAGTATCTCCATCATCGGGACCGTCATGGCTCCCTGTGCTAGTAAAGGAAGTGGAATCCGGGGTATCTGAGTCTCTGAAGTGTCCCTTGAGTAGCTCCTTGAGGTGTTTGAATCGGCGCTCGTTACGGCGCTCTCTCATCTTTGCTTTCTGTTCTTGCCGATCCAACCGTTCGATTATCTGCTGGAGCAATTTCTCAGTTGTAGATGCTTGTAGTGTTGAAGAAGGATTATCTTCAACTAGAGCAGTAGGAAGGCTTGTAGTGGCTGCTGAGGGTTTGAGGTATTTCCCGTTAGGAACATACTGATCATCTCGTGGAAGCACGGCTTTGGTGTCCCTAGCTCTGTAGGAGACTCCGGCTGCTGAGACAAGATCTGAGACCAAGGCGGGGAAAGGTAAGTTGCCCGCAATTTGTACGTGTTCCATAGCATTCCGGATATGTCTTGAGAGATTCAGAGGTTGGTCTGTAAGGATGCACCATAGTAGAATATCCATGTCTGCAGTGAAGGAGGACTCATGAGTGCTCGAAAAGACGTAATGGGACATGATCTGTGCCCAAACGCGAGCCTCCAAGGTAAGTGCTGAAGCCAAGATTCCCTTAGGACGGGTACGGTGGTATCCATAGATCCAACGGCTGCCAGGTGCTGTGATGATTCCGAGAACGGAGTCCCAGTCAAATTGGTATCTCTGGCGCTGAAGGGCGGCTTCTTGAAAAGCGTCCATTCCTACTGGGCGGGTACGGTGGTAGCCGTAGATCCAACGGCTGCCAAGTAATGCAATGACTCCGAGAATGGAGTCCCAGTCAAATTGGTATCTCTGGCGCTGAAGGGTGGCTTCTTGAAAAGCGTCCTTTCCTGCTGGAATAGGGGGAAGACTCAAAGCTTGCTGAATGGCCTCTTCTATGACGGGGACTTGCGTCTGCTGGACATAAACAGACTGCAGGGTCGGCATGTAGAAGTTGGAGTAGAACTCAACTACCAAAGAAAGATTGACCTGCCTTGGCTATCCCCGTAGGAAACTCCATTGTCTTCGCTCAATTTGTGGCTCAACAAAGGTGGCAATATTGGACGGGAGGATAAGAAGGTATTCATTGTTATAGTTCCTTTCTGCCAGGATAGGGAACATCTGCTCACAGCTAGTAAGGGAAAGTTGTGAAAAGCAAGCATTGAATAGTATAGCATAGAGAAGTGCATAATGCCATATGAGCTTTTTCACAAACACATAGCATGCATGGTGAATAGGGTATAGAAAATATGAAGATGAATATGCAAGCAATCCTTTAAATAGGAGAAAAAAATAAATGTCAAACAATTTACAATAATCCACAAGCATATAATGAGGGATGATGACTCCAAAAAGTTTCTAGCACCATGTAAAAAGGAAAAGAAGGAGAAGAAAAATAAAAAAAAATTAAAAAGAAAAAAAAAGAAAAGGAAATAATAATATATATACATAAAATAATAAGAATGATAGAAAAGAGAAGAAGGAAGAAGAAGGTAAAACCTTGTTAATGGTGGTGAGAGAGATAGAGAGTGAAAGGTGAGATAGAAAGGGGAAGGGGGATGGAAGAAATAAGGAGGGAAAAGAAAAATTAGGATTGGGAGGAGGGGAAGATAAGGTATGTGGCAATTTTAGGTTAAGCTGTGCGGCGCATGCGACGCGGCCGCGTGGGGCACGCGTTCGCGTGGGTGCGCTTCCAGGTAAGGGGGCACGATCGCGTCGGTCACGCGGTCGCGTGACCCATGTTACGCTGCTGGCGTGAGTGCAGCCTCGCTCCAGCACAACTCTCTGTTCAATTTATTTTAATTGCCAAAATTGGGTGACGCGATCGCGTGGGTCACGCGATTGCGTGAGTGTGCGTTATAAAAAGGGTGACGCGGCCGCGTCGGCGACGCGGTCGCGTGACAAGGATTGTGCTTCCAGCACCAATCCAGTATCACTCTCGCACAGAATGTTACTGTGCACCCTTTTACGTCGAAAACTCATGGCACGCGGCCGCGTGGGGCACGCGGTTGCGTGGGAGGCCATGATTCCCATGCGACGCGAACGCGTCAGGGACGCGGTCGCGTGGGTTGATTTGTTCCATTGGCACGCCTCCAGCCACGCTCCAGCGTAACTCTCTGTTCATTTATTTTTTTCTCCACCGCCCTTGCGATGCGGACGCGTCGCTGATGCGATCGCGTCGCGTGGCAAAAAACCCTTTTTTTTTAAGGAAATATAAAGACATGTAAATGAAAGAGCACGAAAGCTCTAATAAAGAGAAGAGTTATTAAAGAAGAAAAACTAAAAGTGAAGAAAAGAACGATCATACCGCGGTGGGTTGTCTCCCACGAAGCACTTTGCTTTAACGTCCATAAGTTGGACGCTCCACTAGCTCAATCTGCTGCGATGTGGGGATCTTGCAAGCGGAAGATCTCAAGCTCCTTATTTTTCTGCACCTTCTCACCATGGTATAGCTTCAGGCGTTGTCCATTAACCTTAATAAGTTCAGAGCTTGAAGGATGGCTTAGGTGATAAACTCCGTACGGTTCAGCCTTCTCTACTCTGTATGGACCTTCCCATTTTGATCTGAACTTACCGGGCATGAGCCTTAGTTGAGATTTGTAAAGGAGGACAAAATCTCCAGGTTAGAACTCTTTCTTCTTGATGTTTTGATCATGCACATCTTTCATCTTTTCCTTGTAAATTCTGGAATTCTCATAAGCTTCTAGGCGAAGGTTCTCCAGTTCCTGTAGTTGTAACTTTCTTTCAACTCCAGCATTCTCAATTCCCATGTTGCACTCCTTAACTGCCCAAAAGGCTCTGTGTTCTATTTCAACTGGGAGATGACAAGCTTTTCCGTAAACCAAGCGGAAGGGGCTCATCCCAATGGGTGTCTTGTATGCTGTTCTGTATGCCCACAGTGCATCTTGTAGCCTGGTGCTCCAGTCTTTTCTATGAGGCTTTACTATCTTTTGCAAGATACGCTTAATTTCTCTGTTTGACACCTCGGCTTGCCCATTAGTTTGGGGATGGTAAGCTGTTGCAACTTTATGGATTATCCCATGCTTCTTCATCAATCCTGTTAGTCTCCTGTTACAAAAATGGGTGCCTTGATCGCTCACGATCGCTCGTGGTGATCCAAAGCGACATAAAATATGGTTTCTCACAAAGGAAAGAACAGTGTTAGCATCATCAGTGCGGGTAGGAATTGCTTCCACCCATTTGGAAACATAATCCACAGCTAACAATATATAAAAATATCCATTAGAATTTGGAAATGGACCCATGAAATCAATGCCCCAAACATCAAAAATTTCACAGAAGAGCATATATTGTTGAGGCATCTCATCCCTCCTGGATATATTACCAAACTTCTGGCATGGGGGGCAAGATTTACAAAACTCAGCAGCGTCTCTAAAAAGAGTAGGCCACCAGAATCCGCAGTCTAAGATCTTTCTAGCTATTCTTTGAGGGCCAAAATGTCCTCCACTCTCAAATGAGTGACAGGCCTCTAAAATGGACTGGAATTCTGATTGAGACACACAACGTCTAATTATCTGGTCAGCGCCACATCTACATAAATATGGGTCATCCCATATATAATATTTAGACTTGCTTTTCAGCTTGTCTCTTTGATGTTTAGAAAAATGTGGAGGAAATGTGCGGCTAACTAAATAATTAGCGACAGGTGCATACCAAGGGACTACCTCGGATACTGCTTGCAGGTTCTCAAAAGGAAAATTATCATCTATAGGAGTAGAATCATCCTTAATATGTTCAAGGTGACTCAAGTGGTCTGCTACTAAATTCTGATTACCACTCCTATCCTTTATTTCTAAATCAAATTCTTGTAATAGCAGTATCCAACGTATAAGTCTTGGTTTGGATTCCTTTTTAGCTAATAGATACTTTAAAGCTGCATGGTCCGAATACACTACTACTCTAGTACCAAGTAAATAAGCTCGGAATTTATCCAGAGCAAAAATAATAGCAAGAAGCTCTTTCTCAGTAGTAGTATAATTGGACTGGGCAGTGGCTAAAGTCTTAGACGCATAGGCAATAACAAAAGGATCCTTACCTTCACGCTGAGCCAGCGCTGCTCCTACTGCATGGTTGGAAGCATCGCACATGATTTCAAACGGCTGGCTCCAGTCTGGTCCTCTCACAATTGGGGCTTGAGTTAGAGCAGTCTTCAGCTTATCAAACGCTTGTTTGCAATCCTCACTGAACTCGAACTCAATATTCTTCTGCAGTAATCTGGATAAGGGAAGTGACACTTACTAAATTCCTTAATAAATCTCCTGTAGAAACCTGCATGGCCAAGGAACAAATGGACTTCCCTCACAGAAGAGGGGTAAGGTAAACTAGAAATAACATTCACCTTTGCTAGGTCTACAGAAATGCCATTATTAGATACCATATGTCCTAATACAATCCCTTGTTTTACCATAAAGTGGCATTTTTTGAAATTCAATACGAGGTTTGTATTAACAAATCTATCTAATACTCTAGATAATCCCTCTAAGCAAAGGCTAAAAGAATCACCATAAATGCTAAAATCGTCCATAAAAACTTCCATACAGTCCTCAATAAGATCAGAGAAAAGACTCATCATGCACCTTTGGAAGCTAGCTGGTGCATTGCACAAGCCAAAGGGCATTCTCTTATTAGCATAAGTCCCAAAAGGACATGTAAAAGTAGTCTTTTCCTGATCCTCAGGAGCTATATGAATCTGGAAATAACCTGTGTAACCATCTAACAAGCAATAATGTGATTTACCTGACAGGTGATCCAGCATTTGATCAATGAATGGAAGAGGGTAGTGATCGTTACGGGTAGCTTGGTTGAGACGCCTGTAATCAATGCAGACTCTCCAAGCATTCTGAACTCTGGTTGCTATGAGCTCTCCATGCTCACCCCTCACTGTAGTGACTCCAAATTTCTTGGGTACCACTTGTACTGGGCTTACCCATTCACTGTCTGAAATGGGATATATGATACCTGCTTCCAATAGTCTGGTCACTTCCTTTTTGACAACTTCCAAGATGGTGGGATTCAATCTTCTTTGTGGTTGACGGACAGGTCTTGCTCCCTCTTCTAAAAATATTCTGTGCTCGCATACTTGAGGGTTGATTTCCACTATGTCTGCCAAACTCCACCCAATTGCTTTCTTATGCTTCCTCAGTGCATCAAGTAACTGCTCTTCTTGCTGAGAAGTCAGTTCCCTTGCAATAATAACCGAAAGCTTCTGCTCATCCTCAAGATAAGCATATTTGAGATGTGGAGGGAGAGGTTTCAATTCTAACTTTTGATCATGGGTGGGCTCTGGATTATCTATGGCTTGTGAAAATGGCGAAGTGCCCCCATTGTCAGTTAAGAGGGTCCCCACACTTGGACCTTGTCCAGTGTGCCTCTCTTCAAATTCTTCCTTTTGAACTTCAGCCACACTTTCGTCTATGACATCACACTGGAAGATAGAACGATCTTCTAGGGGGTTGTCAATGACTCTATTCAGATTGAAGATTACTGTGCGGCCATCTATTTCAAAGGAGTATGTTCCTGAAAAAGCATCCAATTTGAATTTTGATGTCTTCAGGAATGGTCTTCCAAGTAGGATTGATGATGGCTTATCTGAATCATT
>NC_029789.2:91405908-91418566 GCF_000816755.2 Arachis ipaensis
GGTTCCAGCTGCTTCCTGGGCTTCCTTCCAAGTTGTGGAAATGGAATAGGAGTAGTGTTTTCTGTGGTGCCTGCCCCTATTGGTGCTTCCTCCTGTGGTTGAGCTGTTTCTTCTTCAGCTATGTTCTGTATATCCTCTTCCTCTTCAACATCTTCGATTTCTACCACCTCTTCAGCTGAGGCGTATTCTGGTTCCAGACCTCAGGGTGATGGCATTAATGCCTCCCTTTGGATTGGGTAATGGTTGAGAAGGGATTCCAGTGGTGCTTGAAGGTTGGTTACTGGAATTTTGTGCTGATCCAAACTGTGTCATAAAAGCTTGCAGAGTAGAGGTGAGACCATTCAGACTGGCATTAATACTATTCATGATGTTGTTTTCCATGGTCTGTTGTCTTTTCTCAAAAGATTGTAGTAGATCTTCATTAGAAGATAACGAAGAATGAGTAAACTGAGAGGTCTGCTGCTGATTGTTCTGTGGTCCTTGGTTCTGCCTCAGGTGAGGTGCTCTGTAAGGTTGATTTTGCTGCCTGTTGTTGTTATTGTTCCACCTCTGATTTCCCTAATTATCTCTGCCTCCTCTGTTATTGTTGTCCCTCTAATTCTGGTTTGAATTGTCCTGCCATCCATGGTTATTATTTCCACTTTGATTGTACCCTTGGTTGGGGCGGTCATAGAAGTTGTGAGTGGATGTCACCATGTTGTCTTCTTGTTGAAGGTGCGGGCATTCATCGGTGTAATGGCTATAATCAGCACAGATTCTGCAAATTTTTTGTGGGACTAGTTGTTGGTTTTGCTGTGGTGGAGGAAGTTGAGCTTGCTGAGCTTGTTGATTCAACTGTATTTGCTTCAGCAAGTTGGTCATTTTACAGATGCTTTGAGTTAGAGCAGCAGTCTCTCTGCTAGAAGATACTTCTGCAACAGATTTTGAACGGCCTTGCTTCTGTCTGTGGTTCCTAGTGGATTCAGCTAAATCACTAATCAATTGCCAAGCTTCATCAGTGGTCTTGTACTTCTTCATAGACCCATTGCTGGCACTTTCCAGCGTGGTCTTATCTTGGGGCCTCATACCCTGTGTAATATAGCTGAGTAGCACGATCATGTCAATCATGTGATGGGGGCATGCTTCCAGAAGATTATTGAAGCGCTCCCAGTATTCAAAGAGAGTCTCATTGTCATCCTGAATAATTGTGGAGATATCCTTCCTCAGTTTATCAGTAACTTCAGATGGAAAGAATTTCTCCAGAAACTCCTTTCTGAGTGTATCCCAGTTGGATACATTTGCTAGAGGTTGAGTGTAGTACCACTCTCTTGCTTTTCCGTCAAGAGAAAATGGAAAAGCTTTTAGCAGAATTGAAGTTTCATCAGTGCCATCATGCCTGACAGTAGAACAGGCTGCTTGGAAATCTCTCAAGTGCTTGATAGGCTCTTGACCAGGTAGGCCATGAAACTTGGGCATCAAATTTAGCAGTGCGGTCTTTATTTCAAAATCTGTAGCTACCGCTGGATGATGCGCTTGAAACGGTTGCATTGTAAAATCAGGGGCTCCTTCCTCCTGGATGGTAACTCTCCTAGCTGCCATGTTTTCTGCACGTAAAACAACCGAATCAGTAGAACGGGGGCTGGTTTCTTCCTCAGATTCACTTTCAGATCCACCCTCAGAGCGGGCTTACCGACGTTGTTCTCGCCTTATTCGTGAAATTGTCCTTTCAATTTCAGGATCGAATATTAGCAAGCGTGGATCAGGAAGTGAACGCGTCATTTGACAGAAGAAACATGCAACTCATAGTATCAAAATAAAATAAAATGCAAATAAATAAATTCTAATTAATAAAATTAGCACTCTATTGCAACTCCCCGGCAACGGCGCCAAAAATTGATGAGACGCAGAAACTGGTGAATTAAGAATTATTAAAATGGTTGCGTTGCAAGTATAGTTCTTAACTCACCGAAAATCTGCCTATCAATTTAGAAGTATGTCATAGAGAGTTTGAATTACAAATTACTGGGAGTTTTAAGTCCCAGGTCGTCTCCCAACGAGTTGCAGAAAAGTGTGCTATCTTATTAATCAGATGTTCAAAGAAGTTGAGTTAAGTAAATTGGAATTTAAATTGAGGAAATTTAATTAATATGAGTAAAAGCCTTGACTGGGACTTGATTGGTTGGAATTTCTACTATTGATAGAGTGATTGTCAGATTAATTTATAATTAACGGTTGTTTTGTTTGGTTATCCTTTACTAGGTAAGGGAAAGTCAAACAAGTTGGAATGCCAGATCTGTTCACAAGTTACAACCCACTTAGTTCAAAGGGATTGGCGTTGGTGACAGGATAGCAATCCAACAATTAACCCAATTACAAATTTTTCCTTCAATCCTTCCAACTCAAGAGTTCCTTTTAATCAACTCCCCATCAAGTAAAGAAACTATTCACGCATTGTAAATAATAAATCCATAGCACATGAAAGGGAATTAAAAGAAGACATGATTATTGGAATTGAAATTAAATTAAAAAGAAATAATCCTTGCATTAATTAATCATAAAAGTATTCAAATAACAAAATTGAACAAAACAAAGAACATGGAAGAATGAAACCAAGTTAAGAAAATGAACTAGAATGACGAAGTCTTGGTGATGAAATAACTCTTCTCAATGTTCCAATGCTAAGATCAATTGAAAATTAAAAATTCTAAAACCTAGAGAGAAAAACCTAAGAGAGTAAAACTAGATCTAAAAAATGTCTTTGAATGAATGTGTTGTTTCTTTCTGCATATTCTCTGACTCTAGTCTGCTGTTCTGGGCCGAGAACTGGGTCGGAATAGGGTCCAAAATCGCCCCCAGCGAATTCTGCAGATTATGCAGATCGCACATGTCACGCGATCGCGTCATCCATGCGGACGCGTCACTTGCGCTTTTCCTCGCCACGCGTTCGCGTCGTCTACGCTACCCCGTCGCTTGGGCTTTCCAATCCGCGCGGCCGCGTGAGCCATGCGGCCGTGTTGCTGCGATTTGCTCTCCTTCGCACGGTCACGTGAGCCATGCGACCGCGTCACTTCTCGCTGGTTATCTCCTCAAATTCTTGTGTTTCTTCCATTTTTGCTAGCTTCCTTCCCAATCTCCAACTCATTCATGCCCTATAAAATCTGAAACACTTAACACACAGATCACGGCATCGAATGGAATAAAGAAGAATTAAAATTAAATAAATAAAATCTCTAGGAAGCAGTTTTCAAACATGTAATAAATTCCGGAAAGAAATCTAATATGCATGCTAATTTAATGAATAAGTGGGTAAGGATCATGATAAAACCACATAATTAAACACAATATAAACCATAAAATAGTGGTTTATCACTGCTAGGGCATTGTCCAAGGGTAACTCCTCTTGTATCTCAAGTTGCCAATGCCATAAGACACCCCTTTGTTGCCAGGGCATTGTCTTGAGGCAACTCCTCTTGTATTTCAAGTTGCCAATGCCCAAGGCACACTCCAGGGGGATCTTTTATGGCATGGGACGTTGCTTGTAGAGGGTGCCCTTTATCTTGGCGTTTCTATTGCCACTCTTGGTTACTTCCTTTGTTTGCCAATATATGCATGCTTTGTTGAGTATTTTTTTGGCTTAAAGATGCCTATTGTTATTGCCTTAATTGCATACCCACTATAGACTATTATACATCTTTAGAAAGCTATAAATGTCATATTTCTAACGACACTAAAAACGTATCATTTAGATCTCTATAGCACAAGTTATGTTCCTTTGAAGAGGAAGAGGTCAACCTGGAAAAGTCGCAGGCGTTATTCTGAACGGGCGCTTCACAAGTGGGCGTTACTAACGCCGGCTTCTGAGGCTTAAACTGAATGTACATCCTATACTATTATATATTGTTGGAAAAACTGGATGTCTAATTTCTGTTGCCTTTAGAAGCACGTCATTTGAAGCTCCATAGCTCAAGTGATACTCCTTCAAAGGTGAAGAGGTCAACTTGGATTGTGACATGCTGCTCAGCTTTCTTCTTGACGCTTTCGGGGTGAGTTGCACCCTCAGATTCAGTATTTACTATAAAGTGTTATATCTGGTTGTAAAGCTCTAGAAGTATTCTTTACAATTACAGTGGAATCATCTCAATGAAAGCTTTGTAGCTCAAGTTATCTTTGTTAGAGTATGAAGATGTCTGGGTTGCAAATCCTCTTTGAATCTCCTTTATAGTTGGCGCCCTCTAGGATAATGCCTTTGGTTTGTGGTGTTACCAACGCCCTTGATATGCATGTGTTGGCATTACTTAAGCTAACAGTCCTTGTTTTGGGCGTTGCCAATGCCCTAGTGGCCTCCAGAGTTGGCGTTCTTTGAGCTGGCACCCCTTTTCTTAGGCGTTAACAATGCCTTGTCTATTTTCTTTCATGCATGCTTTGCTTATTGTTATTGGCTTCATTGATTTGGTGCAAGCTTCATTCATTCTTCAATGACAATGCCTCAAGCATGCTCTACTTCACCTTGATTTCCTATGGACCATTAAACAAAATAAAATGCATCAAAGTTTGATATTCCATGAATTAATACAAGATGAACTAACATAATTAAGTGCAACACAATCCTCTTAATAACACATTCACTTAGTATCATTTATTGCATCAAATTAATCTTGTATCTTCATGAAATAGTCACAAATTCAATTCATGCTTAATGATTGACGTGGCAGAAATTGGCGTTAAGAAATTGTTATAAGAGATACGTTGCAAGTACAGTTCTTAACCAACCAAAAATTCGCTTATCAATTTAGAAGGGTTGTCACAAAATTAAAATTAAAATATTGGGAGTATGAATCCCAGGTCGTCTCCCAACGAGTTGCAGAAAGATGTGCTATTTTATTAATTAGATGTTTTCTAAAAATGGTTGAGTTGATAAATAGGAAATTAAATCAGAGAATTTATGTAATTTAAATAAAAACCTTGACCGGGAGTAGATTAGTTGGAAGCCCTATCCTTGATGGAGTTCTCCCAAGATAAAAGTGATAATTAAAGGTTGCCTGCTCAGTTATCCTTTACCAGATAAAGGAAAGTTAAGCAAGTTGGAAGTCAGTTTCTATTCACAAGTTCTAATCCACTCCCTTGGGAAGGACTAGTGTCAGTGATTAGAGGGCGACCCAACGCGAAACCTAACTATAATTTTACTCTTGAGCATCCAACTCAAGGTCCTCCTTTCAATCAACTCCCAATCAAGTTATGGAACTACTCGCTCATTGTGATTGTAAAATCCACGAAATAAGAAAGGGAAATATTGAAAGACATGATAAAAAATAATCAAAAGGATCAATTAAAAATAAAAATAGTTCTTGTATTAATAAATTCTAAAAATAATCCAATAATAATTCTGAGTAAATGAAGGATATAGAAGAGTAAGTGACAAGTAAGGAACCAAACTAGAATGACGAAGTCTTGACGGAAGTAATAACTCTTCTCAATATCCCAGTCCAAAAAGAAATAAAATCAAAATCCTAAGAACTATGAATGTGTAGAGAGAAAACCTAGAGGAGGAGTAAAATTAGATCTAAAACTAAAATTATGCGGAATGAATGTTGTATCCCGTCTCTGCATGTTCCCTGGCTCTAATCTTCTTTTCTGGGCCGAAAATTGGGTCAAAACAGGGCCCAAAATCGCCCCCAGCGAATTCTGCAGATTCTGCAGATCGCGCATGTCACGCGATCGCGTCATTCACGCGTTCGCGTCATCCAGCGTTTTGCCTTGCCACGCGTGCGCGTCATCCACGCATTCGCGTCACTTGTGCAGTTTCCAATCTACGCGGTCGCGTGAGCCATGCGTCCGCGTCACTGCAATTTCCTCTATTTCGCGCGGTCGCATGAGCCATGCGTCCGCGTCACTTCTCGCTGGTCATCTCCTCAATTTCTTGTGTTCCTTCCATTTTTGCAAGCTTCCTTTTCAATATCCAAGTCATTTATGCCCTATAAAACCTGAAACACTTGACACACAGATCACGGCATTGAATGGAATAAAGGAGAATTAAAATACAAAATTAAAAGTCTCTAAGAAGCAGCTATTCAACCATGAAGTAATTTCGGGAAGGAATTATAAATGCATACTAATCATATGAATAAGTGGGTAAAGATTTGATAAAACCACACAATTAAGCACAATATAAACCATAAAATAATGGTTTATCAACCTCCCCACACTTAGTCATTAGCATGTCCTCATGCTTAGTTGAAGGAGATAAAATAAATGAGTAGGAACATGTAGAACTCATGCAATGCAATGCAACCTATATATGTGAATGCAACTATGTGATTCTTGTCCACTTGGTCAAAAGTAAATAAGCTCTTCAAGACAATCACTAACCAAATTCCACTAATTCAATTCTTATACAGTAAAAACAGATAAAATACAAGAAGGTAGCTCATGAAAGCAGAGAACATAGAATTTAAGCATTGAACCCTCACTGATGATGTATGTATGCTCTAATCTCTCTAGTGTATAGGGTAATCACTCTATCCTTCTCTAATCATGCTTTCTAATTTTTGTTCTTCTCCTAACCAATCAACAACATTTAATATACCAATGCAAACATCATGAGGTCTTTTCAAGGTTGTAATGGGGCCAAGGTAAGGGTGAAGGTATATATATGGTTAAGTAAGCTCATAAATTGAATCTTTAATTAACCCAAGCTTTCGCCTAACACACATATATATTCTTTATAGCTTAAATTTCACACCTAGCTACCCAAAATTTCCCTTTCACATTCCTTACTCATATATCAACTTTTATTTTATTTTATCATATATGTGTTGATCCTTGAAATTTAACTTAGCATTGGGGTAATTTTGTCCCCTTATTTGATTATTGAATATTTTTGGATTTTTTTTTATATATAAACACAGCTTATCAATGCACATAGATTTTTTTAATTTTTCTTTTACAGTTTCACATGAGTAGGTACCCAAATTCCCATTATATTATCATGACACATTCCCTTATTATCTTTTGTTCCCACAATTTTCCCATACTTAATTAACACACAATTCTACCTCAAGCTAACCAAAGATTCAATTGGGATATATAATTATTTTTCCGTTTAAGGCTAGTAATGTGGTAAAATAAAGAACAAATGGGATTTAAAAGCTCAAAGTGGCTAACAAAGGTAACTTAAGGGGTAGGCTTAATTTGGATAAGTGAGCTAAACAAATAATGGCCTCAATCATATGCAAGCATATAAATATATTAAACATTGGACATATAGGATGAAACAAAATACAGATTACAATCATAGAGAAGTAAACACACAAGAATAAAATAATTATGGTTAAATAATGTAACCATGTATTTAAGCTCAAAGTCTCACAGGTTGTGTGTTCTTTAGCTCAAAAACCATGTTCCAAATATAACTTCAAGCAAATTTAACACAAAAGTTTTGATTAAAATTAGTGAAATTTTGTTATAAAAATAGGGTCTTAGAAGAAACTTATTATCTTTCCAATCAAGTAGAACATGCATGTAACTAACCTATTACTATGCAATTTATCCTATTCTACAAAAGAAAAACTAACTAAATATCCTATTTTATTGGTGTTAGGGAAGAGAAATTACCTCCGGAAGTCAGGTACTGACCGACCTCCCCACACTTAAGGCTTTGCACCGTCCTCGGTGCCATCTGTTAGGAACAAGGGTGGGCTGGTAGCAGTATCTCCACAGTCCGGACCATCATGGCTCCCTGTGCTGGTAAAGGAAGTGGAGTCCGGGGTGTCTGAGTCTCTGTATTTTCCTTTAAGTAGCTCCTTGAGGTATCTGAATCGGCGCTTGTTACGGCGCTCTCTTAGCTTTGCTTTGTGTTCCTGCCGATCCAACCTTTCAAGTATCTGATGGAGCAGTTGATTTGTTGTAGGTGCTTGTGGTGTTGAAGGAGGAATGTCTTCAGCCGGTTCAGTAGGTTGGTGATAAACCCATATTTTATGATATATATTGTGCTCAATTCAAGAGATTTATTCAATTCTTCACCCACTTATTCATGAAAATTGCATGGTTTTACTTTCCCTTCCTTATTATGTGATATATGTGAAATACATGTTTCCGATGCTTTAAAATTAATTATTTTAATCACCCTTTATCACCATTCGATGTCGTGATTTGTGTGTTGAGAAGTTTCAGATCTCCTAAGGCAGGAATGACTTAAAGGATGGAAAGGAAACATACAAAAATGGAAGGAAAGCACAAAATGGAGTTTTTGAAGAAACTGGCAGCGACGCGAACGCATGGACGATGCGGCCGCATGCTCAGTGCGAAAAGACAGTGACGCGAACGCATGACCGAAGCGAACGCGTGCCATGACCAGAACACAGATGACGCGACCGCGTGACCCACGCGGACGCGTGACAGACGCCACGCACCAGAAATTACAGAAAACGCTCCCAGCGATTTCTGAAGCCTTTTTTGGCCCAGATCCAAGTCCAGAAAGCACAAATTAGAGGTTATGAAGTGGGGGAATGCATCCATATGGGCAGAGATCTCCAATTATTCACTTTTCATAGTTTAGATGTAGTTTTTAGAGGGAGAGGTTCTCTCCTCTCTCCTAGGTTTTAGGATTAGGATTTCTCTAAATTTTAGGATTACTTCTTTTCAAGTGCAGGTTCAACGTTTCTCTTATTTATTTTCTACTTTTATTATATACCTTTAATTATAATTTATCTTTTCAATTTGGCTTATGCTACATTCATGTTATGATTTTCTTAATTAATATTACTTGAGGTATTTTGGCTTATGATTGTTTTATTCTATTTATGAATGCTCTTAATTTAATTTAGATATTTTCTTTCTTTTGGCTTTGGTTAAGTAATTGGTAACACTTGAGTTGTCAAACTCAGCAGTGGTTGAAATTGGCAGATTCCTAATTAATCTAGATCGCTCTAAAGCTAGTCATCCCACAGGGATTGACTAGGACTTGAGGATCAATCTAATTAGTCCACTTGACTTAACTAAGTGGGATTAAAATCCAATTCTCATCACACTTGATAAGGATAACTAGGATAGAAATTCCAATTTCTCATACCTTGACAAGAGTTTATTTTACAGTTATTTATTTATTTTATTTTTCATTTAAATTACTTGTTCCTCACTTTCAAAACCCCAATTTACAAAACTCATAACCAACAATAAGAACATACCTCCCTGCAGTTCCTTGAGAAGACGACCCGAGGTTTAAATACTTCGGTTATCAATTTATTTTGGGGGTTTGTTACTTGTGACATCCAAAACGTTTGTAAGAAAGAATTTTTGTTGGTTTAGAAGCTATACCTACAACGAGGATTTATTCTGTGAATTTCTAGACCACGCAAAACTCTCTCTCTTCAAAATGGCGCCATTGCCGGGGAACTGCAATCGTGTGCCTTATTATTGGTTATTGTAAATATTTTTCTTTTATTTGTTTAATTGTTTTTGTTTTTCCCTTTTTATTTTTTTTTTGCCACTATGAATTCTCACCCCTCTCGCTTTGAGTTTGGTTCTAATATTGTTGAAAGGAGTGAAAGCTATAACAGGAATATGCATCAAGGTCTAAGCAATCAAAGATGGATGGAGCCGAGAGGATTTGATCAACCCTTTAGGCAACAACATCCTCCAAGATATCATGGACAAAGACCATTATACAATGCAAACCAAGCTAATAGATATGGTGGACAGCCTTGTAACTACCAACAAGCCCCACCCTGTGCCTATAGACCATCCTCTCAACATAACTTTGGACCACCACACTCACAAGCTCCTTTTCACCATTCACTACCATACGATCCTTATCTACCCCAATTCCAATCCAATTACTCCCAAACACCACCACTTTCCTATGTACCATGTCCAAATCCATCACCTCGAGAATCACAGGCTCGCCTTAAGGAAACAGTTGATTAACTTCATACAACCCTTCATCAGCTGGAGCAAGCAATACATCAATTATCTTCCAGATGTTTAAACCCTCAAGGAACTCCAATAGCTTTATGTGGAGAATCTAATGACGAACGTAGCATGAAGGAGACACTAGAAACCCCAGAGGGCAGTAATGAGCATAACTTTGTTCTGGAACAATTGGAGGAAGCTCAAATTACCCAAGAAGAAAAAGCAATGATTGAATATTTAGGAGATGTTGAACCTCCATGGGAATCCAGAGTTGCGAAGAATTCCGTCAAGGACGTTACAATTGATGCTAAGGAGGATAGTGCACAAACCCCAAGGCAGGTATTTTATGAAGAACTAGACGGAATGACCCAAGATGCCAGTTTCCTTGATAATGATAATCTCAAGTCAAGTTCTCCTAGTAATGAACTTGCATCCGCAAGTGAATTCTCCGAGATTGAAGAATCTTCCTCAAGTGAATACGAAGATGATGCGAAGGTAGATTTCTCTCAACCTCCAGCTTATGACTTGAGTGATGAGGAAGACATAGAAGACTTTGATCAGGACAATGTTGCATTTGAGGAATTTTGCAAGGAAGTGGAGAAATTCACAGAAGATCACAAGGGAGTAGAACTTATAGAACCACTGGAAACACCTATCCCAAGGCCATTACCACCCAATACAAGCTTCAAGTGGGTACAATCCTTAACCTTTAACTTTATTTTTCTACTTGAATATGGTTTGCTTGAAACAGATGGCCAGCTTAGAGCTCTCTGCGGCTTTAAGAGTAAGAGGGAAATGGCTCGTACTCAGAGCTAGTGCACAAGGTTCAATAAGGTTCCACGCTTCACCTCGAAGTGCACAGATTGGTATCATGTTCAATCGAATGGATCTCGGAAAATGTTTGGTCTTCTTGGTGAGAATCTAATTTCTAAACCGCCCGGATGGAAAAATATAGATCAAAATGAAGGCAGATTTAACAGCAAAGTTTGGGATCCCGGAATCTATTCTGACATTCGTCACCCCGGGAGCCTGAAAACCTAGTTGAAGCTACTAAAAGGCTTCACATGCCTAGTTTGGGACCTCGGAGGCTATTGGCATTCCAAACATTGGTGGAGATTTCTAGATGAATTTAAGCATAAGCCGTCATAACGGGAAGCTCATCCAATGTCCAACTAAAGGACTTTAACTAAAAGTGCTAGGTGGGAGACAACCCACCATGGTATGGTCATTTCTTTTTAAATTTTTATTTCGCACCGTTTGATTTTGTGTTAGATTATTTTTATTGAACCTGGACGTTATTCATAGCATTTGCATTAGCATTGCATACTGCATAATTGCATACCTGCATAGCAAAAAAAAAGGAAGGCGTGCGACGCGATCGCATCGCTAAAGCGTTCACGTCAGTTGCGAAAAACACCCCCACGCGTCCGCGTCATTCACGCGGCCGCGTGATCTGGAAATCGGCGTAAAAATCCAACGCCCCAAAATCTGGGCTGGAATCGTGCGGCTGGTGTGTGTTTAGCACAAAACGGCCAAAGCATTCGCGTCCCTGACGCGAACGTGTCACTTGCACAAAACCCATCCCACGCGAAAGCGTGAGCGACGTGTTTGCGTCGCGTGGATTGCACAACACCCCAAAGGAGACAGAGAGTTGCGCTGAAACGACACTGGAATTGTGCGTTTAGCACAATTTCCAGCGACGCGGTCGCATGCCTCACGCGACCGCATCATTCATCCTTTTTCCAATTCCATGCGATCGCGTCACTCACGCGATCGCGTCAAACCCCCGTCCACCCAAGCCACGCGACCGCGTGCCCCACGCGTTCGCGTGGATTCAAATTCACTAACCACCAGGGACGCGAAACCCTACCCCGTCGCGCTCCCCATTCCCCTTCTTCTCCCTTTCTTCTCTGCAACCCTCCCCTGCGCCCATCACCACCACCCCAACCACCTCCACCGGCCGTGATGAGATATTTTGGAGAAAAAATAAATTTCTCCCAAAATACCCAAAACTAACCGGCAAGTGCACCGAGTCGTATCAAGTAATAAAAACTCACGGGAGTGAGGTCGATCCCACAGGGATTGAAGGATTGAACAATTTTAGTTCAGTGGTTGATTTAGTCAAGCGAATCAAGATTTGGTTGATGGTTTTGTGACTTGCAGAATTAAATTGCATTGAAGTAAAGAGAACAAGAAATAAATTGCTGAAACTTAAAGAACAAGAAATTAAATGGCAGAAACTTAAAGTGCAAGAAATGTAAATTGCGGAATCTTAAAGTGCAAGGAATGTAAATTGCTTGAAATGTAAAGGGGATTGGGACGTGGATTTGCTCATAGCAGCAAACACATTTTTCTGGTATGCACGTTGGTGCCAATGTTAGGGGTCTAACTTTGACCCTAACGTTGGCCTTGCCTTGTATGCTAGTGGCGCCAACGTTAGCCTCCAAGTTAGGGGGCTAACGTTGGGGATAACATTTGCTCCTCTTCCTTGAATATTCATGTGCCAACGTTAGCCTCCAAGTTAGGGGTCTCTGATGATCCCGGGTTAGTTAACCCAAGTCACCAAGTGTTCATCCACTCCTAAGAGCTTACTAATCCAAGCAGATCCTAGTACAAAGACATCACAGGCATCTATTTTAAAGTTCAAGCTATTGGTGTCCAACTTTGTTTCTTTTTGTTTTTCTTTTGTTTTGCCACTTTTTGGCTATCTTTTTCTTCTTTCCTTCTTTTTGTTTTTCTTTCTAACCAAGGAATTTAATTCAATTGAGATTCC
>NC_029789.2:91418752-91466110 GCF_000816755.2 Arachis ipaensis
TTTGAACTTACTTCGTTTTGTGATCACCAAATTTATTCTCTTGCCATGTTTCTTCTTCATAACTTTCTGTGAAAGCCTAAGATTTTGATAAAGGAAATAATACTAGAAACAGACAATCTAGAAACAGACAATGATTAAATGATTTATCAGAAACCCTTTACGTAGAAAGTGAGAATGTGCTTTTAAGTGAGATTTTGGTGGAACACCAAACTTAGAATTCTTTATTCTCCCTTAATTTGTTTTGGTGTGAAACACCAAACTTAGCTCCTTGCAATACATACCAATCATTTAACCTTTTTTATTGAAATAACTATGAAAAGAAAACTACCTCAGGTTGGGTTGCCTCCCAACAAGCGCTCTTTTATTGTCACTAGCTATAGAAGTTTTGAAGCTTCTCCCACTCATTAAACATGGCAGGGGGACATTTCCTTATTAGAGCCTTGTACCTCTCCCATGCCTCATAGATAGGTTCGGCCTCCATTTGTGTAAATGTTTGAACCTCAGCCTTTAACCTTATAATCCTCTGAGTTGGATAAAATTTTGCAAGGAACTTAGTTACCAAATCATCCCAGTTGTTGATGCTGTCCCTTGGAAAGGATTCCAACCATTGAGTGGCCTTGTCCCTGAGGGAAAATGGAAATAGCATCAGCTTGTAGCTGTCAGGGAGCACTCCATTAGTTTTGACAGTGTTGCATATCCTCAAGAAAGTGGATAAATGTTGGTGTGGGTCCTCAAGTGGTCCTCCACCAAAAGAGCAGTTGTTCTGAACCAACGTGATGAGTTGTGGCTTGAGTTCAAAATTGTTAGCATTGACATTTGGAGCCAAGATGCTGCTCCCACAATGTCTAGGATTTGCAAAGGTATAGGAAGCCAAAACTCTCCTCTGTGCCTTGCCTTGTATGCTAGTGGCGCCAACGTTAGCCTCCAAGTTAGGGGGCTAACGTTGGCGCAAACGTTGGATGGCCAGGAAGGAATTCATGTGCCAACGTTAGCCTCCAAGTTAGGGGGCTAATATGAGGAATGCACAAAATCAGTGACATTTCAATTTACTGCCAGATTGAAGTGTTAGTTAGTTTAAGCAAAAAATCAAACAGTTAGTGGGTTAATCAAAATTAAAGAAAAGTGCTTGATCTAGATCACCACCTCACTTAATCATTGTCAATCTAATCAATCCCCGGCAACGGCGACAAAAACTTGATGAGTATTTTGGAACCACAAAACCATCCCTGCCGCCACCAAGGTTCGCCGCCACGCCACCATACGCCGCCGCAGTACCACCACAACCACACCCCCGCCATCTCTCAGTTCCTTAGCTTAGTTCATACGCCTACCAGGTTCCGCCAAACGCCACCTTTCTTTCATTCCTAGTTACTTTCATATTTTTTTCAGTTTATGTTTCGATTTAGGATAGTTAGAGTTGCATGTTTGTAGTGGATTTTAGGTGGTTAGGTAGTTAGGATGTGGTTAGTGGATTTAAGCCTGTTTAATTGCGCTGTTCTTGCTACTTGTTTTATAATTTTTCGCAATTCTGCTTTTGCTGCAATGTTAATATTGTTCATATGCTGTTCTTACTGTTCATACTGCTATTGCGACTGCTCTTTCTTGTTCATATTATTTATATCTATTTGCAATTTATTTTAATTTATATGAACTATTCTGCTTGCTGTTTATTTTTCGGGAACATCCAATTTTAGCCGGAATGCTGCCCAATTTTCTGTAAATCGTTTTGATTCTCATTCATGTATTGGCTTTGGCATTTTCAATTTTGCTTTATTTAGCTTTTACCAAACCAATTCATGAATGCACGGGCCAGCATTCTTATTCCTTTTGTTTTCCCGATTAATAAATCACATTATTGTTGATTAGATTTCAATTTTTGCTATTGTTATATCTATATGAATCATCAATAACTTGATTTTCTTGCTTGAATATGAGTTGTCTGTTGCTTCAACTTGTGAAATTCTTGTTACTTAGAAACCAATCATCATGCCACTTACTCTGACTTTCTTTTTACTAACTCACTAATTTTTTCTTCCTAACCTCTTTTTCAATTTAAAACCACTTTTAACTTTCTAACAACCCCCTCTGCTTTTTGACTAACTCCTTACTTTTACTTTTTAACTCAAGGCATGATTATGGTTTTTCCTAATTAACATGAATTCTGTTTATATTACATTTTGGATTGAACTTTCTCATCTCAGCTTTTTAAACTCCAAAACACTCCAAAATGCATAATTATTCAACTCATTTCATTATTCTACTACTCCTTTGCCACTTTGTGCTTATCTTGTTATTTGCCTACTTGTTTTCCTGCTTTTATTATATCCTAGATTTCTATTTTTCAGGATGTCTGACACTCAAAGAAAAGGAAAAGGCAAGGCAACAACTGGCAAACGGAAAAGAGGTGAATCCTCTATGTCTCTCCTGGAGCTTATGCATGATGACTCCTGGCGGGAAAAGTATTTTACCCCGCAGGAGAAGGCTGACCAGCTCCTCCCTGCCAATGATCCAATTAAGTTCGCAAACCGATACTGTGAGCTGAAGTATCCAGTGTTTGCTACCTCCAGAAATCTGTACCTAGAGAGGACTTTGAAAATTCCAAAAGAACTACAGCAGTACACCTCCGATCAGATCAAACAAAGAGGCTGGTTCTTCTTGGAAAGAAATTTGACTGAGGTCAATGCTTCCTGGGTAAGAGAGTTTTACTTCAATTATTTCAAGACTTCCCTGGATGTAGTGCACCTCAGAGGGAAACAGATACTGGTCACTGAATAGGCCATTGAGGATATTCTGCGCCTCCAGCCTAAGTCAGATCAGCCTGACGGTTACCAAAAGGCTGAAGAGGACATGCGCTTTCTGAGATTTGACTGGGACGCTGTCAAGGAGAGGATAGCCCTTGACCCTACTGTCCCATGGGTCATGGGTAAGAATACCACCATGCCTAAAGGAATCAAGCGGATATACTTGAATGATGAGGCTCGGCTCTGGCACCAGATCC
Organism: Arachis ipaensis; assembly: GCF_000816755.2. NCBI lineage: Eukaryota > Viridiplantae > Streptophyta > Magnoliopsida > Fabales > Fabaceae > Arachis > Arachis ipaensis. Next base: position 91,421,751 of record NC_029789.2, read on the forward strand.
TGAGTAACTTTATTATGCCGAGCACTCATGAGACGGAGCTGCCTACTGCTATGATCACCCTTCTCTGATGTGTGATGGAGGGTAAGGACCTGTATCTACCACGTTTCATCCGGCACTATATGGCCAGGGTCCATGTTAGAGGCACCCTCCCTTTCCCTTACCTGGTCACCTAGCTAGGCCGTCGAGCTGACGTGCCCTGGGAGGATGCTGATGAGAAGCCACCTGCTGCGGACTGCAAGAATATCATTCTTCACAGCAGGAACTTTCTGGCTTTAGGATACCGACCTTCATTCCTTACTGCTTCTGATGAGACAGCCACACCTTCAGCTGCCCCCTCTTCTTCCACTGCTGCACCTGCCCCACCCACTGCACCTCTAGCTGCTCCTGAGACTATTTACCATTTGGTGCATCGCCTCTTCGCCCGCTTGGACCGTATGGAGCATCGCAATAAGCGACGCTATGAGCACATCAAGTTGAAGATCCGTTCCGACGGCGACATCCCCTCCGAGCCTGACACCACTTCTGATACATCTGAGGTGGAGGAGGATGCTCACGAGGAGGAGACCCCCACCCAGGCTGCACAGGCAGGACCGGAGCAAGCTACGCCACAGCAGGGGGAGCCACACCAGCTACAGGCCGCAGATCCAGAGATTCCTATCCAGTCAGAGCCTCCTCTATAGCAGACAGATCCTCCCACGCTCATCCAGTCTGCAGATCCTCAGGCCACTACCGAGACTCCCGCAGCCCATCCTTCCAGTGATGACACTCCTTCACATCCAGCATGAGTGAGCATCGAGGACGATGCTTTATTTTAAGTGTGGGGAGGTCGCCATCTCTGGCATTTTTTTGGTGAACCACTACAGACTCTTTTATTTTATTTTGGTTATTTTTCTGTATTTTTATCTTTATTTTTATTTTTATCTTTCAGTACTTATACATTGTTCTTTTCATGTGTTTTTACTTTTATTTCTGCATTTTGCACCTTAGTTCATATTCTAGCCATTTAGTTTAGTTGCAATTCTAACTTATTAGTTATAGAATATGTGGATTAATTAGTATAGTTTACCCTTTAGCATGTGATAGTTGGTTTAAATTGAAAATAAAAAGAAAGTAAACTAGAGACTTTAACAGAATAAAAACTATCCACACACCTTGTATATAGAACATAACATGTTAGTTAGTTAACAACATTTCATCAAGGAGGAACACTAAAACTTTAAAGCCACCCAAAATAAATTTTACATTGAGAATAATGGAAACTCTTAATTTCTACTTGCATGACATGTATAACTGATATATGATTTTTTTGAGCTAGAGAACACATAGCCTGTGAGTTTTGAGCTTAATTGTATGGTTACATTCAAACCATAAATTTATTCCTGTGTGTTTCGCCCTTCTTTTTAGCCTGATGTTCTTTGCTTTGTTTTAATCTATATGTCCAATTATAGAGTATAGATACATACTAAGAGATGATTGAGGCCATTACTTGTTTAAGCTCACTTATCCCAAATAAGCCTACCTTTCACATCACCCTTGTTAGCCCCCTTGAGCTTTTTAATCCCCTCTTGTTCTATAAACCACATTACTAGCCTTAAGCAGAAAAACAAAATAAAAATCCCAAGTTGAATCCTTGGTTAGCTTAAGATAGAAATTGTGTATTGTTTAAGTGTGGGGAACTTTATGGGAACATGGATGATAGAAACAAAGGTGGAAAGTTAAAAAGAAAAAAAAATACTCAAAGTAAAAATTTTGGGAAGCATGCTCATGTGAAATCAATTGAATTACCATGTGCATTAAAAAAAATTATTTAAATAAAAGGGATACAAAAATTCCCCAATTGCAAAATAAAAAAGAATCAATGCACATGGGATAAAATTTAAGTTAATGAGATTGCAATACAAAGTGAGAAAAATCTGGGCAAATAGGTTAAGAAGCTTTGAATTACAAAATATGTATGTTAGGTGAGATCTTAGACTAGTCAAGGATTCACTTATTAGCTCACTTAGCCTTATACATATACCCTTACCTTTACCTTGGCCCCATTACAACCTTGAAAAAGACCTCATGATTTTTGTATGATTGTATTCTATAATTGTTGATTGGTTAGATGAAGAACAAAGTTATAGAAAGTAAGGATAAAAAGAAGAATAGAGTGATTAACCCAATAAACACTGAGTGACTAGAGAGTAAACACAAAATTCAGTGAGGGTTCAATAGCTCGTCACCATATATCTCTGCTTAAATTGTTAATTGTCTTGCAAGTTTGAAAAATATTTTTACCCATCTTAATTTTAAAAGTGCTTTAACATTATCTAAGGTTTGGCTATGCATATATGATTCCTTGAGAATGTAAATTAATTTAACTACATGTAAGTTTTATATACAAGTGAATAAAAAATTAGAATTGCATGACTCATTTAGGTAGTTGCATTTAGATAGATTGCATTGCATGAGATTCCACCACTTTAACCTTACCTTATTCTTTATCTTAGACTTAGCATGAGGACATGCTATTGTTTAAGTGTGGGGAGGTTGATAAATCCATATTTTATGATATATATTGTGCTCAATTCAAGAGATTTATTCAATCCTTCACCCACTTATTCATGAAAATTGCATGGTTTTACGTTCAAATCCTTATTATGTGATATATGTGAAATACATGTTTCCGATGCTTTAAATTTAATTATTTTAATCACCCTTTATCAGCATTCGATGTCGTGATTTATGTGTTGAGTAGTTTCAGATCTCCTAAGGCAGGAATGACTTAAAGGATGGAAAGGAAACATACAAAAATGGAAGGAAAGCACAAAATGGAGTTTTTGAAGAAACTGGCAGCGACGCGAATGCATGGACGACGCGGCCGCATGCCCAGTGCGAAAAGACAGCGACGCGAACGCGTGACCAAAGCGAATGCGCGCCATGAGTAGAACACAGATGACGCGACTGCGTGACCCACGCGGACGCATGACAGACGCCACGCACCAGAAATTACAGAAAATGATCCCAGCGATTTTTGAAGCCCTTTTTGGCCCGGATCCAAGTCTAGAAGGCACAGATTAGAGGTTATGAAGTGGGGGAATGCATCTATATGGGCAGAGATCTCCAATTATTCACTTTTCATAGTTTAGATGTAGTTTTTAGAGGGAGAGGTTCTCTCCTCTCTCTTAGGTTTTAGGATTAGGATTTCTCTAAATTTTAGGATTACTTCTTTTCAAGTGCAGGTTCAATGTTTCTCTTATTTATTTTCTACTTTTATTATATACCTTTAATTATCATTTATCTTTTCAATTTGGCTTATGCTACATTCATGTTATGATTTTCTTAATTAATATTTCTTGAGGTATTTCAGCTTATGATTGTTTTATTCTATTTATGAATACTCTTAATTTAATTTAGATATTTTCTTTCTTTTGGCTTTGGTTAAGTAATTGGTAACACTTGAGTTGTCAAACTCAGCAGTGGTTGAAATTGGCAGATTCCTAATTAATCTAGATCGCTCTAAAGCTAGTCGTCCCTCAGGGATTGACTAGGACTTGAGGATCAATCTAATTAGTCCACTTGACTTAACTAAGTGGGATTAAAATCCAATTCTCATCACACTTGATAAGAATAACTAGGATAGAAATTCCAATTTCTCATACCTTGCCAAGAGTTTATTTTACAGTTATTTATTTATTTTATTTGTCATTTAAATTACTTGTTCCTCACTTTCAAAACCTCAATTTACAAAACTCATAACCAATAATAAGAACATACCTCCCTGCAGTTCCTTGAGAAGACGAACCGAGGTTTAAATACTTCAGTTATCAATTTATTTAGGGGTTTGTTACTTGTGACAACCAAAACATTTGTAAGAAAGAATTTTTGTTGGTTTAGAAGCTATACCTACAACGAGGATTTATTCTGTGAATTTCTAGACCACGCAAAACTCTGTCTCTTCAGCTGGCTTGCAGTGACTGCTGGAGGTCTGATATATTTCCCGTTAGGGACATACTGATCATCCCGTGGAAGCATGGCTTTGGTGTCCCCAGCTCTGTAGGAGACTCTGGCTGCTGAGACAAGATCTGAGACCAAGGCGGGAAAAGGTAAGTTTCCCGCAATTTGTACGTGTCCCATGGCATTCCGGTTGTGTCTTGGTAGGTTCAGAGGCTGATCTGTAAGGATGCACCATAGTAGAATGGCCATGTCTGCAGTGAAGGAGGACTCGTGAGTGCTCGGAAAGACGTAATGGGACATAATCTGTGCCCATACGTGAGCCTCCAAGGTAAGTGCAGAAGCCAATATTCCCTTAGGACGGGAACGATGGTATCCGTAGATCCATGTAGTGCGATAACTCTGAGAACAGCGTCCCAGTCAAATTGGTACATCTAGCGCTTGAGTGCGGCTTCTTGAAATGCGTCCAGTCCTTCTGGAGTAGGGGGAAGATCTAAAGCTCGTTGAATAGCCTCTTCTGTAATGGGGACTTGCTTCTGATGGACATAGACAGACTGCAGGGTTGGCAGGTGGAAATTCGAGTAGAACTCGACTACCGAAGAAAGATTAACCTGTCGTGGCTGTCTCTGTAGGAAACCCCATTGTCTTCGTACAATTTGCGGCTCAACAAATTCAATAATATGGGTCGGGAGGATAAAAAGGTATTCGTTGTTGTAACTCCTTTATGCCAGGATGGGGAACATCTGCTCATAGTAGCGATTGGTAAATCGCGCAGTGTCCTTTGCTGGGAAGGCTCTCTCTTTTTCATCAACCTTTATAATCCTCTTAATCCTTTTTGCTGAGGGTTTAACCGTAGTTAAAGATGGCTCTGCCACTAATGCTCGTTTGGTGCCTCTCCTTGCTGTTGATTTGGGAGTAGCTTTCTCCTTGCCTTTCTTGGTGGCCATCCTAAAAGAGAGAAAAGAGAAAGTATGTTAAAATGTCAAGGGATAGAGCAAGGAAGAGAACGGGAAAGGTGGTAATTAATGCACATTAAAAGATGAATGAGGTTAACACATGGTCATGACTACATGTGAAAAACATCAATAAAAAATAGCAAGTGCATATAATGACAATTAAATGAAAGGTGTTTATTGGCATGCAGGCAAAGGCATGAGTAGCACAGATCAAGCATTCAATGTCTAAGATAGATTACCAAGTCTGTCATACTAACAATCTGTTTGTATTAACAATTATATTTAACTAATAAAATATAAAAAAGGTTTTTGTGAAAAGCAAGCATATAGAGTAGTAGATTAAAAGAAATCGAAAAATAGTGCACAATGCCATACGGGCGTTTTCACAAACACATAGCATGCATGATAAATAAGCGAATGAACAACCTTTAAAAATTAATATATAATTGCCAAACAATTTTGCAACAATCCACAAGCATATAATAAGGAATAATAAGGACCCTAATAAAATTCCAACACCAATTAAAAGAAAAAGAAAGAAAAGGAAAACATGAATAATGCAAGTAAAAAGAAAAAGAAAAGGAGAAGAAAACATAAAAATAAAAAGAAGAATAGAAAAGTAAGGAGGGAAGAAGAAAAGAAAAAACCTTGATAATGGTGGTGAGAGAGAGAAAAAGTAGAAGGGGAGAAAGAAGGAAGAAGGAACATAGAAGAAAGAAAGAAAGAAGAAGGGAAAAGTAGGATTTGGAGAGGAGAAAGATAAGATATTTTGGCAAATTAGGTTAAGTTGTGCGGCGCAAGCGACGCGGACGCGTGGGAGACGCGTTTGCGCGAATTGCGCTCAAATGAATCGACGCGGTCGCGTCGGTCACGCGGACGCGTGACTCGTTTTGTGCTACTGGCATGAGGGCAGCCTCGCGCTCGCACAACTCTCTGTTTGAAACCTTGTTTTGCCAAATTTTGGGTGACGCGATCGCGTGGTTGACGCGGTCGCGTGGGTGGCCAATATTGGAATATGACGCGGACGCGTGGTGCATGCGTTCACGTGGTAGGGCTTGTGCAACTATCGCCAGTCCAACCCCACTTCAGCACAACTTTCGACCATGCACCCTTTCTTACGTCGATATTCATGTAACGCGTCCGCGTGGGTGACGCGGACGCGTGGGAGGCAATTCTCCCACATGACGTGGATGCGTCAGCGACACGGTCGCGTGGGGTGATTTGTGCCACAGGCACTCCTCCAGCCACACTCTCGTGTGACTTTCTGTTCGATTGCTTTTTCTTCCTTATTCACATGCGACGCGGACGCGTCGGTGACGCTGTCATGTCGCGGGACACTTTTTTTTTATATAAAAATATGCAAATACAGATGTAAACTAAATGTGCTGATAAAGAGAAGAGTTATTGAAAAAGAAAACTAAGAATAAAGAAAGGAACGATCATACCATGGTGGGTTGTCTCCCACCCAGCACTTTGCTTTAGCGTCCTTAAGTTGGACGTTCCACTAGCTCAGTCTTCTGCTGTGGGTGGATCCTCCAAGAGGAAGATCTCTAGCTCCCTGGTTTTCATCGCCTTCGCACCATGATATAGCTTTAGGCGATGTCCATTAACTTTGATGAATTCAGAGCTTGAAGGATGACTTAGGTGGAAAACTCCGTATGGCTCAGCCTTCTCTATTCTATATGGACCTTCCCACCTTGATCTTAACTTTCCTGGCCTGAGTCTCAGTCTAGAGTTGTAAAGGAGGACAAAGTCCCCAGGTTGGAACTCTCTCCTCTTGATGTGCTTATCATGCACACCCTTTATCTTTTCCTTGTACAGTCTTGAGTTCTCATAAGCTTCGAGGCGTAGGCTCTCTAATTCTTACAGTTGCAACTTTCTCTCAGTTCTGGCCTTCTCAAATTCCATATTGCACTCCTCCACTGCCCAAAAGGCTTTGTGCTCTACCTCTACTGGGAGGTGACAGGCCTTTCCATAAACTAAGCGGAAGGGACTCATCCCAATGGGTGTCTTGTATGCAGTTCTGTATGCCCAGAGTGCATCTTGTAGCCTGATGCTCCAGTCTCTTCTATTAGGTTTGACTATCTTCTGCAATATACTCTTTATCTCTCTGTTAGACACCTCAGCTTGCCCATTAGTCTGGGGATGGTAGGCTGTTGCCACTTTATGAACTATCCCATGCTTCTTCAGTAATCCTGTTAGTCTCCTGTTACAGAAATGGGTGCCTTGATCACTCACGATTGCTTGTGGTGATCCAAAGCGACAAATAATGTGGTTTCTAACAAAGGAAACAACAGTGTTAGCATCATCAGCGTGGGTAGAAATTGCTTCCACCCATTTAGAAACGTAATCTACAGCTAGCAATATATAAAAATAACCATTAGAATTTGGAAATGGACCCATGAAGTCAATGCCCCAAACATAAAAAATTTCACAGAAAAGCATAGTCTGTTGAGGCATCTCATCCCTCTTAGATATATTGCCAAACATTTGGCACGGGGAACAAGATTTATAAAATTCAGTAGCATCTTTAAAAAGGGTAGGCCACCAGAATCCACAGTCTAAAATTTTTCTAGCTGTTCTTTGAGGGCCAAAATGTCCTCCACTCTCAGATGAGTGACAGGCCTCTAAAATGGACTGGAATTCTGATTGAGGCACACACCGCTAAATTACCTGGTCAGTGCCACATCTCCATAAATATGGGCCATCCCCTATATAATATTTGGACTCGCTTTTCAGCTTGTCTATTTGATGCTTAGTAAAGTTTGGAGGAAAGGTGCGGCTAACTAGATAATTAGCTACAGGTGCATACCAAGGGATTACTTCAGATACTGCTTGTAAGTCATCAGACGGAAAATTATCATTTATAGGAGTGGTGGTATCCTTAATGTGCTTAAGGCTACTCAAGTGGTCTGCCACTAGATTTTGGTTACCGCTCCTATCTTTAATTTCTAAATAAAATTCTTGTAGTAGTAGTATCCAACGTATAAGCCTTAGTTTGGATTCCTTTTTAGCTAATAAATACTTTAGAGCTGCATGGTCTGAGTACACTACTACTTTAGTACCGAGTAAATAGGCTCAGAATTTATCCAGAGTAAAAACAATAGCAAGAAGTTCTTTCTCAGTAGTAGTGTAATTAGACTGAGCTGTGTTTAAAGTCTTAGATACATAAGCAATTACAAAAGGATCCTTACCTTCACGCTGAGCCAGCGCTGCTCCTACTACATGGTTGGAAGCATCGCACATGATCTCAAATGGCTGGCTCCAGTCAGGTCCTCTCACAATTGGAGCTTGAGTCAGGAAAGTCTTCAGCTTATCAAACGCTTGTTTGCAATCCTCACTGAACTCGAACTCAATATCTTTCTGCAGTCTGGATAAGGAAAGTGCTACCTTACTAAAGTCCTTAATGAATCTCCGGTAAAAACCTGCATGGCCAAGGAACGAACGGACTTCCCTCACAGAGGAGGGGTAAGGCAAACTAGAAATAACATCCACCTTTGCTGGATCCACAGAAATGCCAGTATTAGACACAACATGTCCTAGTACAATCCCTTCTTTAACCATAAAGTGACATTTTTCAAAATTCAATACAAGGTTTGTACGGACACATCTATCTAATACTCTAGATAAACTATCCAAGAAAAGGCTAAAGGAATCACCATAAACGCTAAAATCATCCATAAAAACCTCCATATAGTCCTCAATAAGGTCAGAGAAAAGACTCATCATGCACCTTTGGAAAGTAGCTGGTGCATTGCACAAGCCAAAGGGCATTCTCTTATAAGCATAAGTTCCAAAAGGACATGTAAAAGTGGTCTTTTCCTGATCTTCAGGAGCTATATTGATTTGAAAATAGCCTGTATAACCATCTAAAAAGCAATAATGGGATTTACCTGACAGGAAATCAAGCATTTGATCAATGAATGGTAAGGGGTAATGATCCTTGCGAGTGGCTTGGTTAAGACGCCTATAGTCAATGCAAACTCTCCATGCTCATTTCTTACTATTGTGATTCTAGACTTCTTGGGCACCACTTGTACTGGACTGACCCGTTCGCTATCTGAGATGGGGTAAATGATATCTGCTTCAAGTAGCCTGGTCACTTCTTTCTTGACAACTTCTAAGATGGTGGGATTCAGTCTTCTCTGAGGTTGATGGACGAGCTTTTCTCCCTCTTCTAGGAATATTCTGTGCTCACAAACTTGAGGACTGATGCCTACTAAATCCGCCAGGCTCCATCCAATTGCTTTCTTGTGTTTCCTCAGCACATTGAGTAGCTGTTCTTCTTGTTGGGAAGTGAGTTCCCTTGCAATGATAACTGGAAACTTCTGCTTGTTCTCAAGGTAAGCATACTTGAGGTATGGAGGAAGGGGCTTTAATTCCAATTTCTGCTCATGGTCAGGCTCTGGATTATCTGGGGCTAGTGATAATGGCAAAGTGCCCTCATTGTCCTCTGAAAATGTCCCCACACTTGGACCATGTCCTGTGTATTTCTCTTCTAATTCTTCCTAGTGAACTTCAGCCACGGTTTCATCTATGATGTCACACTGGGAAATAGAAAGGTCATCCGGAGGGTGCTTCATAGCTCCATTTAAACTGAATTTCACTATTCTGCCGTCTATTTCAAAGGAATAAGTTCCGGAAAATGCGTCCAGCTTGAATTTTGAAGTCTTCAGTAACGGTCTTCCAAGCAGGATTGATGATGGCCTTCCTGAGTCATTAGGGGGAATTTCCAGAATATAGAAGTCAATGGGAAATGTGAGTCCCTTAATGCTCATTAATACATCTTCAGCAACTCCAACTACTGTAATAATGCTTTTATCTGCTAACACAAAATATGCTGCCGACCTTTTTAAGGGAGGGAGCCTCAGAGTATCATATATAGACAAAGGCATTATACTAACACATGCTCCTAGATCACACATGGAGTCAGAAAATATCACACCACGAATAGTACAATTAACCATATATGGACCTAGATCACTACACTTTTTAGGTATACCTCCCATTAAAGCAAATATAGAACTACCTAAAGGAATAGTTTCTAATTCATTAATTTTGTCTTTAGGTACCTGCTAAATAACATCAAAAAGGGGAACAGTTACCTCAACCTTTTTGAATATTTCTACCATTTTGGGATCAAGTTCCATCTGCTTCCTGGGCTTCCTTGTAATTTGTGGAAATGGAATAGGGAGGGCATTTTCTGTAGGGTCTACCTCCTTTGGTGCTTCTTTCTGTGGTTGAGCTTCTACTTCTTCACCCATGTCTTGTATCTCCTCTTCCTCTTCAGCATTCTCTACTTCTACCACCTCTTCAGCTGAGGCGTGTTTTGATGGGATTGGCTCCTCCTGATTCCTCTCTTGCAGTGTGGTTCTGGACCTTAGGGTGATGGCATTGATGCCACCCTTTGGATTGGGTAAGGGTTGAGAAGGAATTCCACTCGAGCTTGCATGTTAAGTAATTGAAGTATTGGGTGATGCCAGCTGAGAGATGAGAGCTTGTATAGCGGATGCTAGGCCATTAACTGAACTTTCCATGTTCTTTTGCCCTTGCGCAATGGATTGAAGCGCCTCTTCACTCGGAGAGGAATTAGATTGAGTGATCTGCGGAACTTGTTGGTTGTGCTGTGGTCCTTAGGACTGCCTCAAGTGAGGTGCTCTGTAAGGTTGGTTCTGGTTCTGCTGCCTGTTGTTGTTATTATTCCACCTTTGATATCCCTGATTGTCTCTACCTCCTCTGTTATTGTTGTCCCTCCAATTCTAGTTAGAATTGTCTCTCCAACCTTAGTTAGAATTATCCTGCCATCCATGGCTGTAACTGCCACCTTGATTGTACCCTTGGTTGGGGCGGTCATAGAAGTTATGAGTGGCTGCCACAGTGTTGTCTTCCTGCTGGAGCTGCGGACATTCATCAGTATAATGGTTATAATCAGCACAGATCCCACACACTCTCTGTGGGACTAGCTGTTGGCTTTGCTGCGCTTGTTGTTGACTCAACTGCATCTGCTCCAATAAGTTGGTCATTTCACATATACTTTGAGTCAAAGCAGTAGTTTCCTTGCTAGAAGATACCTATGCAATAGCTTTTGACCGGCCCTATTTCTGCCTGTGATTCCTTGTAGACTCAGCCAAGTCGCTGATCAATTGCCATGCCTCCTCAGTGGTCTTGTACTTTTTCATAGACCCATTGCTAGCACTTTCCAATGTGGTCTTATCTTAGGGCCTCATGCCCTGTGTGACGTAGCCGAGCAACACTATCTTGTCAATTATATGGTGGGGGCATGCTCCCAGAAGGTTGTTGAAGCGCTCCCAGTATTCGTAGAGAGTCTCGGATTCATCCTGAACAATCATGGAAATGTCTTTCCTCAGTTTGTCAGTAACTTTAGCTGGAAAGAATTTTTCCAAAAATTCTCTTCTAAGCGTATCCCAGTTAGAAACAGTTGCTGCAGGTTGACTGTAGTACCACTCTCTCGCCTTTCCCTCAAGAGAGAATGGGAAGGCTTTCAATAAAATAGAAGTTTCATCTGCACCATCTCGCCTAACAGTAGAACAGGCTGCTTGGAAATCCCTCAGGTGCTTGATAGGCTCTTGAGCAGGTAAGCCATGAAACTTAGGCATCAAGTTGAGCAGTGCAGTCTTTATTTTAAAGTCTGTAGCCACTGCTGGGTGATGCGCTTGAAACGGTTGCATTGTGAAATCAGGCGCTCCAGCCTCCGGGATAGTAACTCTCCTATGTGCTGCCATGTCACCTGCACGTAAATCAACCGAATCAGTAGAACGGGGGCTTGTTTCTTCCTCAAGTGACGTTTTAGATCCGCCCTCAGAGAGGACTAACCGACGCCGAGCTTGCCTTATACGTGAAATAGTTCTTTCAATCTCAGGATCAAATATTGGCAAGCTTGGATCAGGAAGTGAACGCATCATTTAATGAAAGAAACATGCAGCTCATAGTAGCAAAATAAAATAAACTACAAATAAATAAATTCCAATCAATAACTTAGCACTCTATTGCAACTCCCCGGCAACGGCGCCAAAATTGACGTGGCGGAAATTGGTGAGTTAAGAAATTGTTATAAGAGATACGTTGCAAGTACAGTTCTTAACAACCAAAAATCCGCTTATCAATTTAGAAGGGTTGTCACAAAATTAAAATTAAAATACTGGGAGTATGAATCCCAGGTCGTCTCCCAACGAGTTGCAGAAAGATGTGCTATTTTATTAATTAGATGTTTTCTAAACATGGTTGAGTTGATAAACAAGAAATTAAATCAGAGAATTTATGTAATTTAAATAAAAACCTTGACCGGGAGTAGATTAGTTGGAAGCCCTATCCTTGATGGAGTTCTCCCAAGATAAAAGTGATAATTAAAGGTTGCCTGCTCAGTTATCCTTTACCAGATAAAGGAAAGTTAAGCAAGTTGGAAGTCAGTTTCTATTCACAAGTTCTAATCCTCTCCCATGGGAAGGACTAGTGTCAGTGATTAGAGGGCAACCCAACGCGAAACCCAACTATAATTTTACTCTTGAGCATCCAACTCAAGGTCCTCCTTTCAATCAACTCCCAATCAAGTTATGGAACTACTCGCTCATTGTGATTGTAAAATCCACAAAATAAGAAAGGGAAATATTGAAAGACATGATAAATAATAATCAAAAGGATCAATTAAAAATAAAAATAGTTCTTGTATTAATAAATTCTAAAAATAATCCAATAATAATTCTGAGTAAATGAAGGATATAGAAGAGTAAGTGACAAGTAAGGAAACAAACTAGAATGACGAAGTCTTGACAGAAGTAATAACTCTTCTCAATATCCCAGTCCAAAAAGAAATAAAATCAAAATCCTAAGAACTATAAATGTGTAGAGAGAAAACCTAGAGGAGGAGTAAAATCAGATCTAAAACTAAAATTATGTGGAATGAATGTTGTATCTCGTCTCTGCATGTTTCCTAACTCTAATCTGCTTTTCTGGGCCGAAAATTGGGTCAAAACAGGGCCCAAAATTGCCCCCAGCAAATTCTGCAGATTCTGCATATCGCGCATGTCACGCGATCGCGTCATTCACGCGTTCGCATCATCCAGCGTTTGACCTTGCCACGTGTGCGCGTCGTCTACGTATTCGCGTCACTTGTGCAGTTTCCAATCTGCGCAGTCGCGTGAGCCATGCGTCCGCGTCACTTCTCGCTGGTCATCTCCTCAATTTCTTGTGTTCCTTCTATTTTTGCAAGCTTCCTTTCCAATCTCCAAGTCATTCATGCCCTATAAAACCTGAAACACTTGACACACAGATCACGGTATCGAATGGAATAAAGGAGAATTAAAATGCAAAATTAAAAGTCTCTAGGAAGCAGCTATTCAACCAGGAAGTAATTTCGGGAAGAAATTATAAATGCATGCTAATCATATGAATAAGTCGGTAAAGATTTGATAAAACCATACAATTAAGCACAATATAAACCATAAAATAATGGTTTATCAATGATCTATTGTATGCAGAGATATTCCATGAAATCAATTATTTACTAACTAAAAATGCATGAAACTTAGACTATAAACTAACTAAATTAGCTAGCTAAACTAGCTAAGATGCACGTACATCAAATGGCGATGCGACGGCGACTTGGCAACGGCGACGGCGTCGAGCTGGATGGCAGCGCCGTAGACAGCTCCCTTCTCTCTTCTCTTCTTGCGATCTCCCTCTTCTCCCTTTCCCTTTCTCCCATTTTCATTTCTCCCCTTTCTTTTCTTCGTTATTTTTGTGATGTGAGTTGGGGTGGGGTGGCGGCTAGGGTTAGTGAGTAAGTGTGTATTGTGTTAGGATTAGGGTTAGAGGTAGTTTAAGTATTTTTAATAATAGTAGGGGGTAATAGATTAAAAACACACAAACTCCTAGTAAAGTCCAAAAATGTGATTTTTATTTAAAAACTAATAAAATTATATTAAAAACTAACTAAATCATACTAAAAACTATGTAAAAACAATGCCAAAAAGCGTATAAATTATCCGCTCATCACAACACCAAACTTAAATTGTTGCTTGTCCCCAAGCAACTGAAAATCAAATAGGATAAAAAGAAGAGAATATACTATATATCCCAAAATATCAATGAAACTTAGCTCCAATCAGATGAGCTGGACTAGTAGCTTTTTGCCTCTGAACAGTTTTGGCATCTCACTTTATCCTTTGAAGTTCAGAATGATTGGCATCTATAGGAACTCAGAATTCAGATAGTGTTATTGATTCTCCTAGTTCAATATGTTGATTCTTGAACACAGCTACTTTATGAGTCTTGGCTGTGGCCCTAAGCACTTTGTTTTCCAGTATTACCACCGGATACATAAATGCCACAGACATATAATTGGGTGAACCTTTTCAAATTGTGACTCAGCTTTGCTAAAGTCCCTAATTAGAGGTGTCCAGGGTTCTTAAGCACACTCTGTTTTTGCTTTGGACCTCAACTTTAACCACTCAATCTCAAGCTTTTCACTTGACACCTTCACGCCACAAGCACATGGTTAGGGACAGCTTGGTTGAGCCGCTTAGGCCAGGATTTTATTCCTTTGGCCCCTCCTATCCACTGATGCTCAAAGCCTTGGATCCCTTTTACACTTGCCTTTTGGTTTTAAGGGCTATTGGCTTTTTCTGCTTGCTTTTTTTCGCATTTTTTCTGCAAGCTTTGTTTTTCACTGCTTTTTCTTGCTTCAAGAATCATTTTTATGATTTTTCAGATCATCAAATAATATTTCTCCTTTTTTATCATTTTTTCAAGAGCCAACAATTTTAACATTCATAAACAACAAATTCAAAAGACATATGCACTGTTCAAGCATTCATTCAGAAAATAAAAAGTATTGTCACCACATCAAAATAATTAAACTAGTTTCAAGGATGAATTCGAAATCATGTACTTCTTGTTCTTTTGTGATTAAAAGCATTTTTCATTTAAGAAAGGTGATGGATTCATAGGACATTCATAGCTTTAAGACATGGACACTTAGACACTAGTGATCATGTAATAAGACACAAACATAAATAGACATAAAGCATAGTAGACGAAAAACAGTGAAAATAAATAGACAAGGAGATTAAGGAACGGGTCCACCTTAGTGAGGGTGGCGTCTTCTTCCTCTTGAAGAACCAATGGTGTTCTTGAGCTCCTCTATGTCACTTTCTTGTCTTTGTTGCTCCTCCCTCATAGCTCTTTGATCTTCTCTAATCTCATGGAGAATGATGGAGTGCTCTTGGTGCTCCATCCTTAGTTGTCCTATGTTGGAACTTAATTCTCCTAGGGAGGTGTTGATTTGCTCCCAATAGTTTTGTGGAGGGAAGTGCATCCCTTGAGGCATCTCAGGGATTTCATGGTGAGGAATTTCCTCATGCTCTTGTTGAGGTCCATGATCTCTTGTTTGCTCCATCCTTTTCTTGGTGATGGGCTTGTCCTCATCAATGAGGATGTCTCCCTCTATGTCAATTCCAGCCGAATTGCAGAGGTGGCAAATGAGGTGAGGAAAGGATAACCTTGCCAAAGTGGAGGACTTGTTAGCTACCTTGTAGAGTTCTTGAGGTATAATCTCATGAACTTCCACTTCCTCTCCAATCATGATACTATGGATCATGATGGCCCGGTCTACAGTAACTTTAGACCGGTTGTTAGTAGGAATAATTGAGCATTGGATGAACTCCAACCATCCTCTAGCTACAGACTTAAGGTCCAGTCTTCTCAATTGAACCGGCTTGCCTCTTGAGTCAACTTTCCATTGAGCTCCTTCCACACATATGTCCATGAGGACTTGGTGCATCCTTTTATCAAAGTTGACCCTTCTAGTGTAGGGGCGTGCGTTTTCTTGCATCATTGGCAAGTTGAACGCCAACCTTACATTTTCCGGACTGAAATCTAAGTATTTCCCCGGAACCATTGTAAGCCAATTCTTTGGGTTTGGGTTCATACTTTGATCGTGGTTCCTAGTGATCCATGCATTTGCATATAACTCTTGAACCATTAAGATTCCGACTTGTTGAATAGGATTAGAGAGAACTTCCCATCCTCTTCTTCTAATCTCTTATCGGATCTCCGGATACTTGCTCTTTTTAAGCTTAAAAGGGACCTCGGAGATCACCTTCTTCTTGGCCATAACATCATAGAAGTGGTCTTGATGGACCTTTGAGATGAATCTCTCCATCTCCCATGATTCAGAGGTGGAAGCAATTGCCTTCCCTTTCCTCTTTATTGAGGTTTCTCTGGCCTTAGGTGCCATTGATGGTTATGGAAAAACAAAAAGCAATGATTTTACCACACCAAACTTAAAAGGTTTGCTCGTCCTCGAGCAAAAGAAGAAAGAAAGTAGTAGAAAAAGAAGAAAATGGAGGAGATGGAATGAGAGAGTGTATTCGGCCAAGGGGGAGAAGTAGTGGTTGTGATGTGTGAAAATGGAGTAGTGTTAAGAGGTTTATATAGGGGTGGGGGGAAGGTTAGGTTTCGGCCATTAAGGTTGGGTTTGGGAGGGAAAGGAATTTGAATTTGGAGGTAGGTGGGGTATATGGGGAAGAGGTAATAAGGTGATTGGTGAAGGGTATTTGGGAAAAAGGTAATAAGGTGATTGGTGAAGGGTATTTGAGGAAGAGTGTTATGAGAAGGTGTGAAGAGGAGAGAAGAAAAGGTGTGGTAGGTGGGGATCCTGTGGGGTCCACAGATCCTGAGGGGTCAAGGACTTAGCTTACTGCTTGTTTCTAGCGTTTAACGCCAGCTTTTCTCCCATTCTTGGCGTTAAACGCCAATTCCATGCTCTGTTCTGGCATTAAATGCCAATCTGGTGCTTGTTTCTGGCGTTTAACGCCAGCTTGATGCCTTTTTCTGGCGTTAAACGCCAGTTTGATGCTTCTTACTGGCGTTTAAATGCCAGTAAGCTCTTCCTCCAGGGTGAGCTATTTTTAATGCTATTTTTCATTCTTTTTTTTATTTTTCAATAGTTTTTGTGACTTCACATGATCATCAACCTAAAGAAAACATAAAATAGCAATGAAAAATAAATAAATATAATTAAATAGCATTGGATTGCCTCCCAACAAGCACTTCTTTAATGTCAATAGCTTGACAGTGAGCTCTCATGGAGCTTCACAGATATCAGAGCAATGTTGGGGCCTCTTAACACCAAACTTAGAGTTTGGTTGTGGCTTCCCAACACCAAAATTAGAGTTTGAATGTGGGGGTTTTGTTTGACTCTGTATTGAGAGAAGCTTTTCATGCTTCCTCTCCATGGTTACAGAAGGAGAACCATGAGTTTTAAATACAAGGTAGCCCTCATTCAACTGAAGGACCAACTCTCCTCTGTCAACATCAATTACAGCTTTTGTTGTGGCTAGGAAGGGTTTGCCAAGGATGATAGATTCATCCTCATCCTTCCTAGTGTCTAGGATTATGAAATCAGCAGGGATGTAAAAGCCTTCAACCTTTACTAACACGTCCTCTACTAGTCCATAAGCCTGTTTTATTGATTTGTCTGCCATCTCTAATGAGATTCTTGCAGTTTGTACCTCAAAGATTCCCAGTTTCTCCATTACAGAGAGTGGCATGAGGTTTATCCCTAACCCAAGGTCACACAGAGCTTTCTCAAAGGTCATGGTGCCTATGGTACAAGGTATGAAGAACTTTTCGGGATCCAGTTTCTTCTTAGGCAATGTCTGCCTCATTAGTGCACCCAGTTCATTGGTGAGTAAGGGGGGTTCATCCTCCCAAGTCTCATTACTAAATAAACTGGCATTCAACTTCATGATTGCTCCTAGATACTTAGCAACTTGCTCTGCAATGGTGTCTTCATCCTCTTCAGAGGAAGAGTATTCATCAGAGCTCATGAATGGCAGAAGGAGGTCCAATGGAATCTCTAGGGTCTCTGTATGAGCCTTAGATTCCTTTGGTTCCTCAAAAGGGAACTCCTTTCTGTCCAGAGGACGTCCCAAGAGGTCTTCCTCACTGGGATTCATGTCCTTCTCCTCCTCTGGGCATTCGGCCACACCAAGTAAGGTTATGGCCTTGCACTCTCTCTTGGGATTTTCTTCTGTATTACTTGGGAGAGTACTGGGAGGACTTTCAGTAATCTTCTTACTAAGCTGACCCACATATGCCTCCAAATTTCTAATGGAGGACCTTGTCCATTCATGAAACTTAGTGTGGTCTTGGATAGATCAGAGACTATGGTTGCCAGGCCAAAATGGCTCTGTTCAGAATTCTTTGTCTGTTGCTGAGAAGATGATGGAAAAGGCTTGCTATTGCTAAACCTATTTCTTTCACCATTATTATTGAAGCCTTGTTGAGGCTTCTGTTGATCCTTCCATGAGAGATTAGGATGATTTCTCCATGAAGGATTATAGGTATTTCCATAGGGTTCTCCCATGTAATTCACCTCTGCTATTGCAGGGTTCTCAGGATCATAAGCTTCTTCTTCAGAAGATGCCTCTTTAGTACTGTTGGATGCAGCTTGCAATCCATTCAGACTCTGAGAAATCATATTGACTTGCTGAGTCAATATTTTGTTCTGAGCCAATATGGCATTCAGAGTATCAATTTCAAGAACTCCCTTCTTACAAGGTGTCCCATTGTTCACAGGATTCCTCTCAGAGGTATACATGAACTGGTTATTTGCAACCATTTCAATGAGTTCCTGAGCTTCTGCAAGGGTTTTCATGTGAAGAGATCCTCCTGTAGAATGGTCCAATGACATTTTTGACAACTCAGACAGACCATCATAGAATATACTTATGATGCTCCATTCTGGAAGCATGTCAGTAGGACACCATTTGATCAGTTGCTTATATCTTTCCCAAGCTTCATAGAGGGATTCCCCTTCCTTCTGTCTGAAGGTTTGGATTTCCACTCTAAGCTTGCTCATCTTTTGAGGTGGAAAGAATTTGGCCAGGAAAGCACTGACCAGCTTATCCCAAGAGTTCAGGCTATCCTTAGGTTGTGAATCCAACCACATTCTAGCTCTGTCTCTTACAGCAAAAGGGAAAAGCATAAGCCTGTAAACCTCGGGATCAACTCCATTGGTCTTGACAGTGTCACAGATTTGCAAGAATTCAGCTAAAAACTTATGAGGATCTTCCATTGGAAGTCCATGAAACTTGCAATTCTGTCGCATTAGAGAAACCAATTGAGGTTTAAGCTCAAAATTGTTTGCTCCAATTGCAGGAAGTGAGATGCTTCTTCCATAGAAGTTAGAAGAAGGTGCAATAAAGTCACCAAGCATCTTCCTTGCATCTCCACTATTGTTATTAGGTTTGGCCATGTCTCCTTCTTTTTCGAAAATTTCTGTCAGGTCCTCTCTAGAGGGTTGTGCTTTAGCTTCTCTTAGTTTCCTCTTCAGAGTCCTTTCAGGTTCAGGGTCAGCTTCAACAAGAATGTTCTTATCCTTGTTCCTGCTCATATGAAAAAGAAGAGAACAGAAAAGAAAATATGGAATACTCTATGTCACAGTATAGATATTCCTTTATGTGAGTAGAAGAAGAGAAGAATAGAAGAAGGAGAAGATAAGAATTCGAACACAGAGGAGAAGAATGGGTTCGGGGAAGGGTTTTCGAAAATTGGTGAGAAAAAAGTTAGTTAGGTGGTTTTGAAAAAGATATGATTGAAATAGAAAACTTTAAAAAAAATAAACCAAAAAGTCAAGTAGTTAATTGAAAAAGATTTGAAAATCAAATTTGAAAGGGTGAGAAGTTAGAAAAGATTTTGAAATTGATTTTGAAAAAGATATGATTGAAATTGAAAAAGATATGATTGAAATTTAATTTGAAAAAGATTTAAAAAGGAAATTAAAAAATTTGATTTTTGAAAATTAAAGTTGATTACTTGACTAACAAGAAACTAAAAGATAGGATTTTAAAAATGAATGAATGAACCTTTCTTAATAGGCAAGTAACAACTTGAGATTTTTGAATCAAAATATTAAAAGTTAGCAATGAATTCGAAAATATGAAACAAAAATAAGAAAAATATTTTTGAAAATCATTTTGAAATTTTTGAAAATATTAAGAAGAAAATTGAAAAAGATTTGATTTTTTGAAAAAGTTTTGAAAAGATAGGATTTTTAAATTGAAAATTTTGACTTGACTAATAAGAAACAACTAAATTTTAAAACTTTTTGACTAAATCAATTCAAAATTTTCGAAATTTATGAGAAGAATAAGGGAAATATATTTTTTTTATTTTTGAATTTTTATGAAGAGAGAGAAAAACAACAAAAAGACTCAAAACATGAAAATTATAAATCAAAACACACAATGCATGCAAGAACACTTTGAATGTCAAAATGAACACCAAGAACACTTTGAAGATCAAGATGAACACCAAGAACTTATTTTTGAAAATTTTTAAGAAAAGAAAAACATGCAAGACACCAAACTTAGAAATTTTCAAACTTTAGACACTAACAAATTGAAAATGCATATGAAAAACAAGAAAAGACACAAAACATGAAAGATTAAAGATCAAACAAAGAAGATCATCAAGAACAACTTGAAGATCATGAAGGACATTATGCATAAATTTTTCGAAAATTTTTAAGAAAAATAAAAGAATGCAATTGACACCAAACTTAAAAATTGACACTAGACTCAAACAAGAAACATCAAATTTTTTGTTTTTATGATTTTATTATAATTTTTTTGTATTTTTTTTGAAAATTAATTTGAAAAAGAAAAATAAGGATTTCAAAATTTCTAATGAGAATTCCAGGAATCATGCAATGTTAGTCTAAAGCTCCGGTCTAGGAATTAGACATGGCTTATTAGCCAGCCAAGCTTTCAGTGAAAGCTCCGGTCCAAAATACTAGACATGGCCAATGGCCAGCCAAGCTTTAAGATACAAATCAGGCATACAACAGCTGAATTGATGAGAATCAAAAAAGCTCTTGTGATGATGAGTTGAAACCTCGGTCCAAAAGATTAGACATGGCTTCACAGCCAGCCAGACTTCAACAGATCATCATGAAACTCTAGAATTCATTCTTAAAAATTCTGAAGTCATAGAATAATTTATTTTCAAAATTTTTTTGTTTTTTTTTTAAGTTTTTTTTTTTCTAAAATAAAAACAAAAACAAAAAGCTTAAAATTAAAATAGAATTACCTAATTTGAGCAACAAGATGAACCGTTAGTTGTCCAAACTCGAACAATCCCTGGCAACGGCGCCAAAAACTTGGTGCACGAAATCGTGATTGTTCATTCCTTGGTAACGGCATCAAAAAATTAATACGCACGTTCATAATCTTAGTTCTTTTTCATAACTTCGCACAACTAACCAGCAAGTGCACGGGGTCGTCCAAGTAATAAACCTTACGTGAGTAAGGTCGATCCCACGGAGATTGTCGGCTTAAAGCAAGCTATGGTCATTTTGCAAATCTCAGTCAGGCGAATTCAAATGGTTATGGAGAATTGATAGTTAAAATATAATTAAAATGTAAAATGGGATAGAGATACTTATGCAATTCATTGGTGAGAATTTCAGATAAGCGTATGGAGATGCTTTTATTCCTTTTAAGCCTCTGCTTTCCTACTGTCTTCATCCAATCATTCATACTCCTTTCCATGGCAAGCTGTATGTTGGGCATCACCGTTGTCAATGGCTACATCCCATCCTCTCAGTGAAAATGGTCCAAATGCGCTGTCACCGCACGGCTAATCATCTGTCGGTTCTCGATCATGCTGAAATAGGATCCAGTGATCCTTTTGCATCTGTCACTACGCCCAGCACTCGCGAATTTGAAGCTCGTCACAGCCATCCCTTCCCAGATCCTACTCGGAATACCACAGACAAGGTTTAGACTTTCCGGATCTCAAGAATGGCCGCCAATAATTCTAGCCTATACCACGAAAACTCTGATCGTAAATCAGGAGGCTAAGAGATATGCATTCAAGCTTGCTTTCATGTAGAACGGACGTGTTTATCAGGCACGCGTTCATAAGTGAGAATGGTGATGAGCATCACATAATCATCACATTCATCATGTTCTTGTGTGCAAATGAATATCTTAGAGAAGAAATAGGCTTGAGTTGAATAGAAAAACAATAGTACTTTGCATTAATTCATGAAGAACAGCAGAGCTCCACACCTTAATCTATGGTGTGTAGAAACTCTACCGTTGAAAATATATAAGAACAAGGTCTAGGCATGGCTGAATGGCTAGCCTCCCCTAATGGCATATGAATTCGAAAATTGGGAAAAAGACTGATCCCTGATCAAGGATGATCAAAAGATGATGTAAATACAATAGTAAAAAGTCCTATTTATACTAAACTAATTACTAGGGTTTACAGAGATAAGTAAATGATGCAGAAATCTACTTCCGGGCCCACTTGGTGTGTGCTAGGGCTGAGCATTAAGCTTTCATATGTAGAGACTCTTTTTGGAGTTAAACGCTAGTTTGTAGCCTTTTCTTGGCGTTTAACTCTGGTTTGCAACCTGTTTCTGGCATTTAACTCTAAAATAGGGCGGGGAGTTGGCATTTGAACGCCAGTTTGTGTCGTCAAAACTCGTGCAAAGTTTGGACTATTATATATTTCTGGAAAGCCCTGGATGTCTACTTTCCAACGCAATTAAGAGTGTGCCAATTGGGTTCCTGTAGCTCCAGAAAATCCATTTCGAGTGTAGGGAGCTCAGAATCCAACAGCATCTGCAGTCCTTCTTCAGCCTTTGAATCAGATTTTTGCTCAAGTCCCTCAATTTCAGCCAGAAATTACCTGAAATCACAGAAAAACACACAAACTCCTAGTAAAGTCTAGAAATGTGATTTTTATTTAAAAACTAATAAAATTATATTAAAAACTAACTAAATCATACTAAAAACTATGTAAAAACAATGCCAAAAATCGTATAAATTATACGCTCATCACAACCCCACAGAAACCTTTCGAGATGTACGGTGATGCTTCCTTTAAGGGACTTGGATGCGTATTGATGCAGAATAAAAACGTAGTGGCTTTTGCTTCAAGACAACCAAGACCTCATGAGAAAAATTATCCAACACATGATCTAGAATTAGCGGCAGTGATTTTTGCATTTAAGATCTGGAAACACTACTTGTATGGAGCTCAATTTGAAGTTTTCTATGATCATAAGAGTTTAAAGTACATCTTTGATCAGAAAGACCTTCATATAAGATAGCGGAGATGGATGGGATTCTTGAAGGACTATAACTTTAAGTTAAGCTACTATCATGGGAAGGCAAATGTAGTCGCAGATGCTCTAAGTCAGAAGAGTTTGGGCATTTCTTGGATGGTGATCAAGGTAGAGGAAATGATCTCGGCTTTTGAAAATTTGAAATTAGGAATAAGAGAAACATCAGAAGGGATTATTATGGCGCAGTTACAGCTGACGTCTGATTTCAAGAATGCTATCCAGCAAGCTCAGAACCAGGATTCAGGAATGTAAGCATTGTTAATCTGAATAAAGGCATATCAACCAGAAGAAGTACGCCAAGATAAGGAGGGAATACGGAGGAATAAAGGCAGAATTTATGTACCCGCTCAGGAGAACTTGTGAAAGGATATTTTGATAGAGGGTCATCAAAGTAAGTTTTCTATGCATCCCGAAAAGACTAAAATGTACCAAGATCTGAAAATTATTTTTGGTGGCCGAGAATGAAGAAAGACGTAGCTATGTATGTTTCAAAGTGTCTCACCTACTAGAAGATCAAAGCGAAACACCAGAAACCACCAGGAATTTTACAACCACTGGAGATACCACAATGGAAGTAGGAAGAGATCATGATGGATTTTGTTACTAGATTACCAAGGACCCCTGCTAGACATAATGCAATTTGGATAATTATGGATTGACTGACAAAATCAGCGCATTTTCTACCGATTCAAGTTAGCTATACCTTGGAGAGACTTGCCTCGTTGGTTTCTCGGTTCTGTCCATGACTAGGATGTGAAAACCCTTCATCCTTGTGGTGAATGGTCTTCAGTCAGGAGTGTCCACTGTATGTTTAATGTTCGTGCATCAAAGAGATAATACGGTTGCATTGAATACCTTCATCAATTGTATCAAACAAAGATCCAAGATTTACCTTTAGATTTTGGGGAGCTCTAAAGAAAGCTTTTAGGACAAATTACATTTAAGTACATCACATTACCCATAGAATAATGGGTAGACAGAACGAACGATCCGAACCTGAGAAGATATGCTGAGATCTTATGTGATGGATCAATAGGGTAACTGGGACAAATATTTGTTGTTGATTGAGTTTTCTTACAACAACAGTTATCAATATATGTGACCCATGCGAACGCGTCGGTGCTCGCACGTGACCCACTTAAAGTGAATCCGCTGGGGGCGATTTCTGGGCTTCCCAGGCCCAAATCTAACTCATCTCTGATGCTATTTAACCCAAGGA
Source organism: Arachis ipaensis (assembly GCF_000816755.2). Lineage (NCBI taxonomy): Eukaryota > Viridiplantae > Streptophyta > Magnoliopsida > Fabales > Fabaceae > Arachis > Arachis ipaensis. Next base: position 91,446,025 of record NC_029789.2, read on the forward strand.
TTGAAGGGGAATCAACATATTACATCACAATAGTTTAGTTTAGTTTAGTTTTGGAGGGAAAGTTAGTTTCTAGAGAGAGAAGCTCTCTCTTCTCTCTAGAATTAGGATAGGTTTAGGTTAATTTCTTAGATCTAGATCTACTTCTCTTGTTTTAATTTTCCTTTTTTTTTATGAATTCTTATGTAGATCTCTATTTCTCTTTCAATGCAATTGATGACATGTCATCTTGTGCATGTTTTCTTTGCTTTTTTTCATACAAGAAATTGATGATTAGTTCTTAAATATTGAATACTTTTGTGCTTAAATGGTATATTTCTTTGATCTTTTGATTTTATAAACTTTGTAGGAAATAAGAAGAAAAAAGAAGCAAAAAAGCACAAAATAAGCTTAAAAGAAGAAAAGAAGAATTTTGGGGCACACTTTAAAGTTTAAGCACGCTTTGGAGCCTTAAGCCACGCTTTCAAAAGTGTGGCCCATGATTTAAACAAGGAGACCGTTCATTTGCAAAGAGAATGCTAAGTTAACTAAAGGAGCATTTTTGGGCAAATCTGAATTTGGGATTGAAAAATTGGTATCGATGTGCACGCGTACATGACGAGCATGCGTCGAAATTGCAACTTTGGAAGGCAACGCGTACGCATGCATGACGCGTATGCGTGCAAGTGGCATTTCGAAGGACCACGCGTACGCATGGATGACGCGTACGCGTGGGATGATGACAAGTTATCTTAGGCTAGTTTCATAAGCCTATCTCATTAGTTTTTACTTGGCTTTCATGCATTTTTAGGCAATAAGTGAGTGTTTGAGTGATAATTTCGTGCTTGTCTTGATTCAATCAAACATTGATAATTTTATGCATTTTCATGCAAGATTTGTTGATAATATGAATGACGCAAGTTTTGATGATTATGCCAATGCTCTGATGTATCTGTTTGATTGAATTCAGGTGAGAAAATGAAGAGAAAAAGAGGCACTGCAGAATAACATTGCATTCAGGGGAAAAGTTTGAAGACCCACGCGTACACGTGCATGACGCGTACGCGTGGAAGTGTTTGGCACTCATTTTCAAAAGAGAGCGCTACGTTTAGTAAGCCAGCATTTTCAGGCATATTCAAATTGGGAGGCAAAGTTTTGCAATCGACGCGCACGCGTCGATGGAGAATATGGAAAAAAGCACGCACAAGCGTTGGCTGAGTGGCAGCGTGGGGAGTGGCATTTCAGAAGACCACACATACGCGTAGGTGACGCGTACGCGTGGGACAATGTTGTCAAAGCGAGCGCTACGTTCACAAAGTGAACGCTGATATGGACGCGCAGGCGTATGGCACACGTACACGTCACAAGCTCAAAATCTGAAGATCACGCGTACGCGTAAGTGACCCGTACGCGTCGATGGGTGAAAATGGAAAAGCATGCGTAAGCGTGAGGGACGCGTAAGTGTGGGTGAATGAACGCTGCGCTCAATTCTAAAACGCTACATTCTCCTGGGAGCAGAATTGTGGTTCAATTTATCTGATTCCAAGCCCATTGACACACCAAAGCAAGCAGAGCCCATTGACATCGTTCAAAAACACAAGAAATATTTGGAGTAGGAATTTAATTTGAGTTGTAATATTTTTTCAATTTCAATTTCATTTGTAATTTAGGAATGCCTATAAAAAGGCTTTAGTTAATAGAATAGGGGATCACAAACAGTAGGAGTAGGAGTAGAATAGACGGTTCAGGCTGTAGGATTAGAGACTCCAGATCTCTCTTGGAGGATTAGAGACCCCAGAGAGCTTAGCATAGTTGATACACTTTTATTTTTCTGCACTGTTACATTTCAGTATTCAATTTGGCTTATGCAATTTCAGTTTCTGATAATTCTCTTCTGCAAATTTACTTTCTGCAACTTTACATTTGAGTTTGCTGTGATCTGAATTTACATTTCATGCAATTTAAATCTTCTGCAATTGCTTTGAGTTCTGATTTACTCCTTCCTTTAATTTCCCTGCACCCAATTCCCTTTATATTTGCTGCAATTTACATTTCTTGCTCTTTAAGATTCTGTCAATTTACTTTCTTCAATTTAAATTCCCTGCAATTTACTCTCTGTTGATCAATTACCACTCAATTCACCACTGTTGGCTTGACTAAACTAATCACCTCACTAAAGTTGCTTGATCCATCAATCCCTATGGGATAGACCTCACTCTTGTGAGTTATTACTGCTTGATGTGACCCGGAACACTTGCCGGTGAGTTTGTGTGGAATCATTTTTCCCTCATCATGGGACAGCGTTGTCAAAGCGAGAGCTACGCTCACAAACTGAACGCTAATATGGACGCACACGCGTACGCGTCACAAGCTCAAAATCTGAAGGTCACACGTACGCGTAGGTGACGCGTACGCGTGGATAGGCAAAAAATGCAAAAGCATGCGGAAGCGTAGAGGACACGTACGCGTGAGTATAAAAGTGCTCCGTTCTTTATTTGAATGCTTCGTTCTCCTGGAAGTGCAACTCTGGCTTAATTAAATCTGATTCCAAGCCCATTGACACACCAAAGCAAGCAGAGCCCATTGACATCACTCAAAGGCACAAGAGATAGTTAGAATAGGAATTTAATTTGAATTGTGATTTATTTTCAATTCCAATTGTAATTTAGGAATGCCTATAAAAAGGCTTTAGTTCACAGTTAGAAGGGGGTTTCACAGACAGTAGGCTGCATTAGTAGTAGGCAGCAGTAGGAGTCGGAGTAGAAGGTCCTCTTGAAACACTTTTCTTTTTTTTTCTGAACTTTCTACATTTCAGTTATATTGAATTCAGTTTATGCAATTTCAATTTCTGCAATCCTCTGCTACAATTTCCTTTTCTGCAAATTTTACATTTCTATTCATGTTCATCTGTTGGATTTAATTTTCCTGCAATTTACATTTCCCGCAATTGTTCTAAGAGCTATGATTTAGTGAATTTTTCCTTTCTGTTAATTGTTCTGAGTTTTGATTTACTTCTTCATTTAATTTCCCAGCACCCAATCCCCTTTACATTTGCTACAATTTATGTTTCTTGCTCTTTAAGTTTCTGCCAATTTACCTTCTACACTTTATACCTTTTGCAATTTGCATTCTGTCAATACAATTTCACCCAATTCACCACTGTTAGCTTAACTAAACTAATCACCTCAGTAAAGTTGCTTGACCCATCAATCCCTGTGGGATCGACCTCACTCTTGTGAGTTATTACTACTTGATATGACCCGGTACACTTGCCGGTGAGTTTGTGTGGAATCATTTTTTCCTCATCAAGTTTTTGGCGCCGTTGCCGGGAATTGATATAGATCGACAATGATTAAGTGGGTGATAAGTCTAGATTAAGCATTTTCTTTATTTTTGTTCTTTTAATTTTCTGTTTTAGGCTGATACCAAGGTGTTTGAGCTATTGCCTCACTAAGAAATTCTCATTTGTGACATGAATTTTAATTTTCATTGGTGATGTGTTTTACAAAATTCAAATGGAGTTCAACTCATATTTCGATCAAACAAATTTCATGGGATATTGCCCACCATCACAATATGATTCAAGTCATTATTCTAATGGTGGCTGGGAATATCACCAAAAAACTACAGATTCTGAGCAATCCAATCAATGGGGATATGCTTTAGAGCCACAAGATGAGTAAGACAATTTCATGAAATATTGCCCAACACCACAAAATGATTCAGGTCATTATGCTAATGGTGGATGGGAATATCAACAAGAAATGATAGAGTATGAGTACCTCCTAGAGATACAAAATGAATCCTATTCTGATGAATCTAACAATTACTCATATTATGACTGGGAGGGTCAAAACCAACGAGATTTTACTGCTCCATATTCTATTCAGCAAGAGACATCATCTCTTGATTATGCTTTTAATGAATTCATGCAAGATTGCTCCTCAATGCCACAAAATGATCCACACTCTGATGAATTCTACAATGATTCACATAGTAGATGGGAGGATCAAAACCAGAAAGTATTTGACAGTTCATACTCCACTTATCAAGAGCCATCATCACTTGAGCAAACCTTCAATTCATTCATTCAAAATTGTCCAACCTCACCTCACAGTTTTTCATTTGAAAATTCTTCATTACATGACTATGCCTCAACACAAAGTTTCCTCAATAATCCATGCAACTCATCTTACCAACCACAAAATTCATTTCACTACACAGAAGACTCATTTCAACACCCACAAAATTCATTCCATAATTCACAAAATTCATTCCATACCCCTCAAAACAACTTCACCACAACGTATCCATGTCCACAAAAATTTTCTCAACCTTCATCTCTTGAGCCAGCAGTTGAGGATTACCTTCAATAGTCCAGGGAATTTATGGAAAGACAAGAACAATTTCTAGAAAGACAAAAATAATCCTGGAAAGAACAAGAACAAAAAATCCTCTTCAAGAAGATGGATGGGAATTTAGAGCAATTGAGGACACATTTAGGATTGCCAAGTATTGAGAATGAAGAACAATCTGTGAGTAAGGAAAAGGAAGAAGAGGTCCCTGAGTCGAGTGAAACTTCAATAGAGAAGGAGGTTGTGGAGGTATATGAGCCAAGGATTTCATATCCACAGAGGCCACTTGAGATAACAAGGGAACATGAAAACTCACAACCCCGACAAACCTCCCTGAACCAAAGACTCTCAACACTTGAATCTGTGATTGAAATATATGAAGAGGAGATGAAGAAATCTATGGAAGAACAACAAACCTCCTCTATGAAAGTGCTATTAAATCAAATGTTGAGTGCAAAAGAGGAAGTGGAAGAACAAGAAAGTGAGGAAGACAATCAAGAACGTCCATACTCAAGTGAAGCAGAGAATTGCATAAAGGAAGGGTTCATTGAACCATCAATTCAAAAGGCTTTTGATAAAGATAATGCTCCAACCATCACACAACCACCAAGTCTTGAAATCAAATAAGTGAAGGCAATTGACAACAACACCGAAAAGAGGATTGTGACCAAGATACCAAGGACAACATTCAAGAAAAGGTTAACTGTAAACAATCCTACCCCTAATCCAGCAAGCAAGTTCAATCCAGCAAATAACAAAAGGAAGCTTGCTGAGGAGAGACTAAGATAGGGGACAACAGCTGAATCTTCTCCCCCCCCCTCTTGAAGTCATTCCTCTTAACAAACTGGAAGAAGAGGAAGAAAGTGAAGATCACCATGTCAAGCTAATGACACTAAAAGAGCGCTTGTTGGGAGGCAACCCAACCTTGGGTAACATTTCATTTCTCTGCTTTGTTTATTTTATCTATTTGCTTTGATTTCAATAAATGGGCATATGATTACATTCTAAGTTTGGTATTGCCCTGCAACAATCTGTTTTCAATCTTTATGGATGATTGCATCAATTCTAAATTGAAAGTGTCACACTAAGTTCCTAAGTTTGGTGTGCCACTTAATTTTCTATGCAATAAATCCAGCAACACCACATGTCTGCATAATCATAATGCCACTACAGTGTTATCTTTCTTTTGTTTTGACACTTTATTATTCTCTTTGTTTTTAGTCATTTCGTTGTTTTTAATGCTTTCTTTTATTTTGCCCCTTAAACTATTTTTGTTAAGACCTCACCAAGAAATCCTTATTCATTATAGATTCTTTGCTTGGTGATTGTATTTAACATATAACAATTTTATTTGCCTAGTTTTACTTCAAATAAATTGACATGTGATTGAATTCTAAGTTTGGTGTTGCTATGCAACAAAAATTTGTTTCCAATCTTTACTAGATACTTGCTTTAATTCCAAGTGAAAGTGTTACACTAAGTTTAGTGTGCCATTTATCTTTTATGCAATGTATCATGCACACCCTCTTATTTTTGCAATCACAATGTCTCTGTTTCCTGTGCCTTCACTGTTATTTTTCATCTTGCTTGCTTAAATACATGTGCTACTGACATTTCATTATGCAAGACACTCATGATCCATCTTAGCCCCATCACCACTGTTCCAATTGTTGCTTGAGGATGAGCAAACACTCTAAGTTAGTATGGGAAGGGGAAGAATAGGAGGAAAATGACAACAATAGTGAAGATGAACTACAAGGTGGTAAAGTTCTTTTTCCTCTTATTTGCTTCCAGTACTTTAAAAAGCATGATTGTCTGCTATTTTCTTCTCTGTATGCATGTGTGGTATGAATAAGCATAGCCTAAATTTTGATTTGTAACATCTTGCTGTGACATTATGACTACCAACTTGAAATTTGTGAGTTCAAAAGCAATAAAGTATCATGATCATAAACAAACAAGGAATTAAAGAAGAACTTAGCATAAGCTTATGAGTATTGGAAAGCTAGTATAGTGAATTATTGCTCAATTACATTTGAATGTATTTAAATTGAAGTTTTCATCTAGGACATTTTATGAAATTTTTGAAATCATGAAAACCTTGAAGAAGCAAATGCAATTAAGGCAAGAAAAGAAAAAAGGAAAGAATGAGAAAGTTGAAGGCTCTGAGTACCAATGACAATTCAATTATTAAGTACTTGTGGTGTTTATGTATCAGGCAAAAAGCTTGAAAACAAAACACTTAGAGTCAAGGCTAGGCTCAACTGCAAAAACACTCCCTCAAAGCTCAAGGCTCTGAGCATCAATGATTAAAGAGTAAAGAAAAGAAACAAACGAGCTTAAAGAAGTCCTCTAATTAAATGCTTGTGGTGCTTATGTATCAAGTGATAATACTTGAAAACAAAGCATTTAGAGTGGTAGCTTTGTTATCAACTCATGGGGCAAAGCACCTAAAAGGAGAAGCTAATAAGAAAATGAAAAAGCTTGTTTCAAGGAAGAAATATAAGGAAAAGATTTCATAAAATGAGCTAGATAGAAGCATCAATCATTTACATTTCTTTTGTGATTATAGCATGCATAGAAAACTAGCCAACCATGAACATCAACTTGCTATTCTTCTCACCTTGGTTTGTCAAAACTTACTGCTTGATTCTTTTTTTTTGCTTGGGGACAAGCAAGGTTTAAGTTTGGTGTTGTGATGACATGTCATCTTGTGCATGTTTTCTATGCTTTTTTTCATACAAGAAATTGATGATTAGTGCTTAAATATTGAATGCTTTTGTGCTTAAATGGTATATTTCTTTGATCTTTTGATTTTATAAACTTTGTAGGAAATAAGAAGAAAAAGAAGCAAAAAAGCACAAAATAAGCTTAAAAGAAGAAAAGAAGAATTTTGGGGCACACTTTGAAGTTTAAACACGCTTTGGAGCCTTAGGCCACGCTTTCAAAAGCATGGCCCATGATTTAAACAAGGAGAGCTTTCATTTGCAAAGAGAACGCTAAGTTAACTAAAGGAGCATTTTCGGGCAAATCTGAATTTGGGATTGAAGAATTGGTATCGACGCGCACGCGTACATGACGCGCACGCGTCGAAATTGCAACTTTGGAAGGCCACGCGTACACATGCATGACGCATACACATGGAAGTGGCATTTCGGAGGACCACACGTACACATGGATGACGCGTACGCGTGGGACAGTGTTGTCCAAGCGAGCGCCACACTCATAAAGTGACCGCTGATATGGACGCGCATGCGTACAGCACACGTACACGTAGGTGACGCGTACGCGTGGATGGGCGAAAAATGCAAAAGCATGCGGAAGCATAGAGGATGCGTACGCATGGGTATAAAAGCGCTCCGTTCTCTATTTGAACGCTCCGTTCTCCTGGAAGTGCAACTCTGGCTCAATTAAATCGTTTTCCAAGCCCCTTGACACACCAAAACAAGCAGAGCCCATTGACATCACTCAAAGGCACAAGAGATAGTTAGAATAGGAATTTCATTTGAATTGTAATTTGTTTTTAATTCCAATTGTAATTTAGGAATGCCTATAAAAAGGCTTTAGTTCACAGTTAGAAGGGGGTTTCACAGACAGTAGGCTGCATTAGTAGTAGGCAGCAGTAGGAGTAGGAGTGGGAGTAGAATAGAAGGTCCTCTTGAAACACTTTTCTTTTTTTTTTTTCTGCACTTTCTACATTTCAGTTATATTGAATTCAGTTTATGCAATTTCAATTTCTGCAATCCTTTGCTAAAATGCCCTTTTCTGCAAATTTTACGTTTCTGTTCAGGTTCATCTGTTTGATTTAATTTTCCTGCAATTTACATTTCCCGCAATTGTTCTGAGAGCTATGATTTAGTGAATTTTTCCTTTCTGTTAATTGTTCTGAGTTCTGATTTACTTCTACATTTAATTTCCCAGCACCCAATCCCCTTTACATTTGCTGTAATTTACATTTCTTGCTCTTTAAGTTTCTGCCAATTTACCTTCTGCACTTTATACCTTCTGCAATTTGTATTCTGTCAATACAATTTCACCCAATTCACCACTGTTAGCTTAACTAAACTAATCACCTTACTAAAGTTGCTTGATCAATCAATCCCTATGGGATCGACCTCACTCTTGTGAGTTATTTCTACTTGATGCGACCCGGTACACTTGCCAGTGAGTTTGTGTGGAATCGTTTTTCCCTCATCAGCAATTTATGATTTCCATGTCTTTTCATGTTGTTTTAATTTTCTATTATAGATCTATTGCCTTTGTAGTTAGATCTCTCTTTAATTCTTGCAATTTATGTTGTTTACCTTTATTGCCTTCTATGTGTTTGTTGAAATGCCTCTTTTAGTTATGAGTTAGATTTTGTTCCTCTTGGCGTAGGTAGAGTAATTGGTGACTCTTGAGTTATCAAACTCCTTTGTTGATTGATAATTAAAAGTTGCTAATTAACTTGAATGCCACTAAAGCTAGTCTTTCATCATGATTAGGCTAGGACTTGTGGTTTCAAGTTGATTGTATCCACTTGACTTTCTTTCATAGTTAGATGTTAAATAAGTGGGAACAATGAACAATTCTCATGTCACAATTGGTGATGATAATTAGGATAGGACTTCTAATTCTCATACCTTGCCAAGAGCTTCCTTAATTGTTAGTTTATTTCCTTTGCCATTTATATTTCTTGTCTATTACCTCAAAAACCCCAAACATACTTCATAATCAATAACAAGAACACTTTATTGCAATTCCTAGGGAGAACGACCCGAGGTTTGAATACTTTGGTTATTTTTATAGGGGTTTGTTACTTGTGACAACCAAATTCTTGTATGAAAGGATTATTGTTGGTTTAGAAACTATACTTGCAACGAGATTTCATTTGTGAAATTCTCTACCATCAAAAATCTATTCATCATTCCTAAATCAATTAGTCATAGGTTGCAAGTAATAAATAAGCAAAACTTAAGACACAAACAACCTAGGTAACCACAAAAGTGAATTAAGTATATAAGACATTGGTTATTGAAGTCGTGCAAGTGAAAGTGCATGGTGAATAAAAAATGGCACAATTGCCAACAACCAATTCGATGATGAAAAGAGACTACTTATTCATTCTTAGGAATAATGAAATAATCACATGTATAAGGTGCTTGTTACAAAAAGTGACAAGTGTTGATAAGAATCAAGTCAAGTCAACTCAAAAAAAAATGCAAAGCATTAACAAGGAATAAATACCTTGTTATGTGATTTACTCACTAAAACCATGATGAATAAATAGCTCAACTCAATTCACTAAAGTAAAAATGCACAATTCATAATGCCAAACAAGGATAAAGTTTAATACATATGGTAGCTACAACATATGAATCAAACTCACAATTCAATTAGGCAATCAAACAAAGACTTGATGCTCAGTGCACATATTCATTAGATCAAAATTCAAGCAAGAAGCAACCCAATAATCATCAAGCAACACTTGCAATTTATTTAATTGACAAACAACTAAACTAAAACTAATATATTTACCAAAAATAAAAATGAAATATAAACAAAACAAAGTGGAACAATTAGACAGAGGGAAAAAGCAAGAGAAGAGAGGGGTGGAAGAGAAAAGAAGAGAAGAAGTAGAGAGAATAGAAGAAAAGAAGCATAATGGGAGAAAACAGGGGCGTGCGTACGCACATAGGGACATGCGCACGCACAGAGGATCATGCGTACGCCTGATGGACGTCTGTGTGTGGTTATTGTGAAAATGAAGGTCGACGCGTACGCGTAAGGGACGCATACGCGTGAAAGGGCAAAAATGCAACATGACGCGTACGCGTGGTGTATGCGTACGCGTGGATGGAAAAATGCAAAAGGCTTGTGCATTCGCACTAGCCATGCAAACACTGCGACCAAAGGCCTTGGATTGATGTGTGCGTGGGCACAGGTCTGTGCCCACGCACAGAAAGGCTAAAAAAATTTTTTTTTAAGGGAAAGGATCATATGTGCGAGCGCACACAGGTCCGTGCGCAAGCACAAAAGCGAAAAGAGAGCAGGGGTTCATGCGGACAGGCCGTGCCAACGCTGCAAACAGAGGGCAAAATCATACATGTGCGTGCACACAGGTCGGTGCGCACGCATAGGAAGCCGAAAATAGAAGTTGTGTGCGCACGCACAGGTGTATGCGTATGCACAGATGCCCTGTTTTTCAAATTTTTTTTCTTTCAAAATCTAAGGCACCAAGCCTTAGTTCAACCAAAACTCAACACCAAAACATGCAAGAACCCATAAATTCATGATCCAAACCAAAATTATCATAACTAAATCAAAATTGAACTAATCCTAAGTCAACCAAGCATAACAAACATGCAATAAACCAAAATATATACAAAAAAAGAAGAGTTAGAACAATGGTACCAAACACTTTTATTTAATGTCATTAAGTGAGACAATTGGGAGAGCCCTTCCTATGGTGGCTTGTACTTGACTTTTCCACCAATGCTAGAATGTCCAATGTCCTCCGGGATCCCAATCCTAACAAAAGACAACCAAAAAGCAAGCTATTTACATATTCACATATTTACAATAGCCACTAACTTTACACCATTGCAACTCCCCGGCAACGGTGCCAAATTTGATAGACGTCCGATTCGCATAGGTTAGGAATTCGATTATCAAAATGGAATTGACATTGTGAGTATAGTCCTAACCCAACAAATTGACCATCAATCAAATGTTATCACAATACAAAACAAATTATAACCGAGAGTATTTAGCTCCCGGGTCATTCTTCCCTATGAGTTGCAATTAAATGTCATGTTATTGGCTATGGGAGGAAATGGGGGTTGGATGATTGCAAGAGAGCAAGTAATGTAAATGGAAAGAAATTAAAGTGCAAGAAGATAACTTAACATGCAAGAAATTAAAGGTCAAAGCAATTAAGGCAAGAAAGGGGAATTAAATGCTAAAAAGAACTCTTGGCAAGAAGTGGGTAATTAAGGATTCCTATCCTAGTTGTGGACCACAAACATGGTAATTGTGTGTGAATTAATCCCAATTAGTTAACCCTACATCGAGGATAAGTCAACTAGGCATAATTAATCTCAATCCACAAGTCCTAATCAACTGACTATTAACTTAGTGAAAGACTAGCATTAGTGGAAATGAAATTAATTAACAACCCTCACACAATGGCGAATGGACATCCGCCACTCAAGTTCACCCAAACCATACAATTTCTCAACCAAGAGTGAGAAAAACTATGCAAAAAGCCCAACCAAGCATTTTGTCAAACACTTGGTGGGTGTGAAAATAAAGCATCGTAAAATGACAAGAAATAATAAATGCTACAACTACCAAGCAAGAAAAGTAAAGATGGCAACTCAATAATGCAATAAATGACAAGAAAACATAAATTGCATTAAATGTAAATTAAAATGAGAAGAGTGTTCATAAGCATAAAAAGCAACAAAATGAGAAATTAACATGATAAACTAAAGAGATTAAGACAATAAAGTAAAGAAAGGTAGAAGAAACTAGATTAAAACAAGAATCAAAAGTAGAAATTACAAGGAAATTAAGCTAGCTAACCCTAATCCTAGAGAGAGGGGGGAGCTTCTCTCTCTAGAAAATAAACTACGTGATGCAAAACTAGCCCTAATTGCTCCCCCCTTCTCCCATCTTCAATTCAGCATGAAATAGCCTCAGAAACATGTTGGATTTGGGTCCTGGAGGCCCAGAAATCACCCCCAGTGATTTCTATTAAGTGAATCACGTGCTGGCTGCGACGCGTACACATGGGTCATGCGTACGCGTCGTTTGGCGAAATCCACTCCCACGCATATGCGTAGGTCACGCGTACGTGTCGCCAAGCTTGTGCGCGTGTGCGTACGCACACATCACTGTGCGCATGCACGGAAGCTGAATCTCCTAAAACTTCATTTCTTCATGCTTTCTCCCTTTTTGCATGCTTTTCCATCACTTCTTCCATCCGCATTAGCCTTGTAAACCTGAAATCACTCATCAAACACATCAAGGCACCTAATGAAATGAAAGTTGAATAAAATTGATTAAATTAAGCTCAAAATAGCATGTTTTCATAATTAAGCTCAATTTAGGGAGAAAACACAAAAGCATGATATTTAGATGAATAAATGTGGGTTTATGTGATGAAATCCACTCAAATTAAACCAAAATATACCAGAAAATGTGGACTCATCAGTCAGCTCGTGACGGTGTGACGGTTCCAGGCTCGTGTCCCTCACTCTCCACTACTCTCCATGCTCTCTCATTACTCCAATGGTGATACAAATTTGATGATCAATATCCACCGGCAAGTGCACCAGGTCATAATCAAGTAACAACTCACTATGAGTGAGAACGATCCCATGAGGATTGAAAGATGAAGAAATTTTGATCGATAGGCCAGTCTAGTTAAACAATCAATTGATGAGGTTTATTCAAATCTTAGATAACTTGATAATGAAGTAAATTGTAGAAAAGTAAAGAACAAGGAAAGAAATGATAGAAAATAAAGAGCGGGAATGTAAATAACTAGAAAATTAAAGTGCATAAACTTAAATTGCTATAATGTAATTGCGGAAGAATAATTGACAAGGAAATTAAAGTCTTGGAATGTAAAGGAATTTAAAGACAACGAGCATTAAAGAAAAGCTAGTAATCCGGGAAGGAAACTGAAATAACTAATTAGAATGGGGAATTGAAATAAGGGAAGAAACTATATGGAATTGGATCATTAGGGATAGAGATGTTGCTTTCTCCTGAATCAATGATTCTCAACTTTCTCTAAATCATGTAAAGTTGATCTATGGCAGATCGTAAGTAATTGAATTTCAATCTCTTGGTAATTCAATTTCTCTTAACATAACCAATTTTCAATCTCTTGATCTATTGTTCATGAGAAGTGATGAGGTATATTTTGCTGATCCCAAGCCACATAACCCTCAATATCTTAATTTAGAGTGATTACATGTTACATATCAAGCTCTGAATTATCAATCAAGAGAATTATGAGAGTAGAGAATTAAACTTAATTCTATGACTCATTTCTCAATTCATCATAGCATTCAAATAGATCTAATCTCTCTCTCGATAGAATTAGCTCTGTGAAGAACAAAAGCTCTCTCTTAGATGCACAATACTTGAATTCAGAAGAAGAATAATAACATCAATTCATTGAGATACAACAGAGCTCCTCCCCCTAATGAATTAGGGATTTACTGACTCATAGCTCTTCTAGAATGCTTAACAAAAAATGGAAAATAAGATGAAGTAGGAAGCTAAAATGAAGTACAATTAAGATCCAAAGGTGAAATTAAAAGTAAAAGTTCCAAAAGTCTCCTTTTAGTTCTAACCCTCCCCCATTTATACTAGTTCTCTGCTCCTCAACTGTCTTCGAATTCTGCTTCCAGATTGGACTTTGTTGGGCTTGGATCAGAAGCCTTTCTTCAAGCCTTGGCGTTATTAGAAGAAACGCCTTTGAAGCTTGGCGTTACCAATGCCAAAAATGGGCTTCCAGACTTGTAGCCTCAGTCGCAGGTGTTATTTTGAAGAAGACACGAATTAAACATGCATTGCCAACGCCAGGGACACTCTCCAGGGCTTGCCTTAGTGTTATCACAAAGTGGCACCAGTTGCTCTTGGAGTTGCCAACGCCTCTTTTACATTTATGTCATCCTCTTCACTTGTGCGTACGCACAGATGCGTGCGTACGCACACTTACTAAAGTTTGCAATCCCAGTATCGCAGGTGTTACTTGTGGATAACGTCCCTTATAATGGGCGTTGCCAATGCCATAAATGAAACTCCAGGGGCTGCCTCTTTGCTGCCAGGGCATTGTCCAAGGGTAACTCCTCTTGTATCTCAAGTTGCCAATGCCATAAGACACCCCTTTGTTGCCAGGGCGTTGTCTTGAGGCAACTCCTCTTGTATTTCAAGTTGCTAATACCCAAGACACACTCCCGGGGGATCTTTTATGGCATGGGACGTTGCTTGTAGAGGGCGCCCTTTATCTTGGCATTTCTATTGCCACTCTTGGTTACTTCCTTTGTTTGCCAATATATGCATACTTTGTTGAGTATTTTTTTGGCTTAAAGATGCCTATTGTTATTGCCTTAATTGCATGCCCACTATAGACTATTATACATCTCTAGAAAGCTATAAATGTCATATTTCTAACGGCACTAAAAACGTATCATTTAGACCTCTATAGCACAAGTTATGTTCCTTTGAAGAGGAAGAGGTCAACCTGGAAAAGTCGCAGGCGTTATTCTGAACGGGCGTTTCACAAGTGGGCGTTACTAACGCCGGCTTCTGAGGCTCAAACTGAATGTACATCCTATACTATTATATATTGTTGGAAAACTGGATGTCTAATTTCTGTTGCTTTTAGAAGCACGTCATTTGAAGCTCCATAGCTCAAGTGATATTCCTTCAAAGGTGAAGAGGTCAACTTGGATTGTGACATGCTGCTCAGCTTTCTTCTTGACAATTTTGGGGTGAGTTGTACCCTCAGATTCAGTATTTACTATAAAGTGTTATATCTGGTTGTAAAGCTCTAGAAGTATTCTTTACAATTACAGTGGAATCATCTCATTTAAAGCTTTGTAGCTCAAGTTATCTTTGTTAGAGTATGAAGATGTCTGGGTTGCAAATCCTCTTTGAATCTCCTTTATAGTTGGCGCCCTCTGGGATAATGCCTTTGGTTTGTGGTGTTACCAATGCCCTTGATATGCATGTGCTGGCATTACTTAAGCTAACAGTCCTTGTTTTGGGCATTGCCAATGCCCTAGTGGCCTCCAGAGTTGGCGTTCTTTGAGCTGGCACCCCTTTTCTTAGGCGTTAACAATGCCTTGTCTATTTTCTTTCATGCATGCTTTGCTTATTGTTATTGGCTTCATTGATTTGGTGCAAGCTTCATTCATTCTTCGATGACAATGCCTCATGCATGCTCTACTTCACCTTGATTTCCTATGGACCATTAAACAAAATAAAATGCATCAAAGTTTGATATTCCATGAATTAATACAAGAGAACTAACATAATTAAATGCAACACAATCCTCTTAATGACACATTCACTTAGTATCATTTATTGCATCAAATTAATCTTGTATCTTCATGAAACAGTCACAAATTCAATTCATGCTTGATGATCTATTGTATGCAGAGATATTCCATGAAATCAATTATTTATTAACTAAAAATGCATGAAACTTAGACTATAAACTAACTAAATTAGCTAGCTAAACTAGCTAAGATGCACATACATCAAATGGCGATGCATCGGCGACTTGGCAACGGCGACAGCGTTGAGCTGGATGGCAGCGACGTAGACAACTCCCTTCTCTCTTCTCTTCTTGCGATTCTCCCTCTTCTCCCTTTCCCTTTCTCCCATTTTCATTTCTCCCCTTTCTTTTCTTCGTTATTTTTGTGTTGTGAGTTAGGGTGGGGTGGCGGCTAGGGTTAGTGAGTAAGTGTGTGTTGTGTTAGGGTTAGGGTTAGAGGTAGTTTAGGTATTTTTAAGAATAGTAGGGGGTAATAGAGTAATTGAGAAATTAATTTTAATCCAACAATAAATATATAACAAAATATTATTTGTTCATCAACTTACACATTATTTTTAAATAAATACTTAAATCTAAAAATTAAAGATAATAAAATTCAAATTGACTCATAATAAGGTTTCTCAAAAGTTCTGGGTCTTACAGAGATTGTGTGTGGCTTACCAACAACTGAGCAAGATCACAATTAAGAATAAGTATCCATTACCGATGATAGATGATCTAATGAATCAATTGCGAGGTGCGATGGTACTCTCTAAGATTGATGTGCAGTCGGATTATCATCAAATTCGAGTGAAGAATTCGGATATAGCTAAAACTGCCTTTTGAACTAGGTACGGTCATTATGAATATATAGTTATGTCCTTTGGACTACTTAATGCTCCTGCTATATTCATGGATTATATGAATCACATTTTTCGTCTATATCTAGACCAGTTTGTGATAGTTTTCATAGATGATATTCTCATCTATTCTAAGGCAGAGGAAGAACATGAAGAGCATATGAGGATTATATTGCAGATATTAAGGGCACAAAAGCTGTATGCAAAACTATTAAAGTGTGAGTTTTGGGCAATATAAGTGGCATTCTTGGGACACGTGATCATGCGAAGCGGTATAATTATGGATCATTCAAAGATCGAGGCAGTGGTACAATCAAAACAACCTACGATGGTTACAGAAGTTTGTAGTTTCTTGGGGTTGACAAGATACTACTGGCGATTTATTAAAGGATTTTCATAGATAGCTTTACCCTTGACTCGATGATAAATCCCAATTTTGTGGTTTATCTTGTGTTGAATTTAGGAAATTTTATCAACTTTTCTCACATTATTCAATGAACTAGCATGGTTTTGTCCATTTCTCCTAATTTGGGTTTAAAAGTAAAAACATGCTTTTTAGGCCCAAAAATTGATAAATTTAATTCACTTTAATTCCATTCGATGCCTTGATATATTTGTTAAGTGATTTCAGGTTTATAAGGCAAAGATTGGGTTGAAGAAATGAAGAAAAAGCATGCAAAAATGGAGAATTCATGAAGAAATAGGATTTTGGTGATTTGCCCAGCGACGCATGTATGTGGCTGATAAACCACTATTTTATGGTTTATATTGTGTTTAATTATGTGGTTTTATCATGATCCTCACCCACTTATTCATTAAATTAGCATGCATTTAGATTTCCTTCCTGAATTTATTACATGTTTGAAAACTGCTTCCTAGAGACTTTAATTATTTATTTTTAATTCTCCTTTATTCCATTCGATGCCGTGATCTGTGTGTTAAGTGTTTCAGACTTTATAGGGCATGAATGAGTTGGAGATTGGAAAGGAAGCTAGCAAAAATGGAAGGAACACAAGAATTTGAGGAGATAACCAGCGAGAAGTGACGCAGTCGCATGGCTCACGCGACCGCGCGAAGGAGAGCAAATCGCAGTGACGCGGCCGCATGGCTCATGCGGCCGCGCGGATTGGAAAAGCTTAGGTGATGCAGTAGCGTGGACGACACGAACGCGTGGCAAGGAAAAAATGCGAATGATGCGTCCGCATGGATGACGCGATCGCGTGACATGTGCGATCTGCATAATCTGTAGAATTCGTTGGGGGCGATTTTGGACCCTATTTCGGCGCAGTTTTCGGCCCGGAACAGTAGACTAGAGTCAGAGAACATGCAAAAACAAATAACACATTCATTCAGTCAACAGTGGGGAGATCTAGTTTTACTCTCTTAGGTTTTTCTCTCTAGGTTTTTAGAATTTAATTTTGAGAATTGATCTTAGCATTGGAAAACAACCATTAATTATAAATTAATCTTACAATCACTCCATCAATAGTAGAAATTCCAACCAACCAACTCCCAGTCAAGGCCTTTATTCATATTATTTAAATTTCCTCAATTTACATTCCAATTTACTTAGCTCAACTTCTTTGAACATCTAATTAATAAGATAGCACACTTTTCTGCAACTCGTTGGGAGACGACCTGGGACTTAAAACTCCCAGTAACTTTTAATTCAAATTCTCTGTGATATACTTTTAAATTGATAGGCAGATTTTCGGTGAGTTAAGAACTATACTTGCAACGTAACCATTTTAATAATTTTTAATTCACCAGCTTCTGTGTCTCATTAATTTTTGGTGCCGTTGCGGGGAGTTGCAATAGAGTGCTAATTTTATTAATTAGAATTTATTTATTTGCATTTTTTTTATTTTGTTACTATGAGTTGCATGTTTCTTCCGTCAAATGACGCGTTCACTTCTTGATCCACGCTTGCTAATATTCGATCCTGAAATTGAAAGGATAATTTCACGAATAAGGCGAGAACAGCGTCGGTTAGCCCGCTCTGAGGGCGGATCTGAAAGTGACTCTGAGGAAGAAACCAGCCCCCGTTCTACTGATTCGGTTGTTTTACGTGCAGAAAACATGGCAGCTAGGAGAGTTACCATCCAGGAGGAAGGAGCCCCTGATTTTACAATGCAACCGTTTCAAGCGCATCACCCAGCAGTGGCTACAGATTTTGAAATAAAGCCCGCACTGCTAAATTTGATGCCCAAGTTTCATGGCCTACCTGCTTAAGAGCCTATCAAGCTCTTGAGAGATTTCCAGGCAGCCTGTTCTACTGTCAGGCGTGATGGCACTGATGAAACTTCAATTTTGCTGAAAGCTTTTCTGTTTTCTCTCGAAGGAAAAGCAAGAGAGTGGTACTACACTCAACCTCTAGCAAATGTATCCAACTGGGATACACTCAGAAAGGAGTTTCTGGAGAAATTCTTTCCATCTGAAGTTACTGATAAGCTAAGGAAGGATATCTCCACAATTGTTCAGGATGACAATGAGACTCTCTTTGAATACTGGGAGCGCTTCAATAATCTTCTGGAAGCATGCCCCCGCCACATGATCGACAAGATCGTGCTACTCAGCTATATTACACAGGGTATGAGGCCCCAAGATAAGACCATACTAGAAAATACCAGCAATAGGTCTATGAAGAAGTACAAGACCACTGATGAAGCTTGGCAATTGATCAATGATTTAGCTGAATCCACTAGGAACCACAGACAAAAGCCAGGCCGTTCAAAAGCTGTTGCAGAAGTATCTTCTAGCAGAGAGACTGCTGCTCTAACTCAAAGCATCTGTGAAATGACCAACTTGTTGAAGCAAATACAGTTTAATCAACAAGCTCAACCTCCACCACAACAAAACCAACAACTAGTCCCACAAAGAATTTGCGGAATTTGTGCTGATTATAGCCATTACACTGATGAATGCCCGCAGCTCCAACAAGAAGACAACATGGTGGCATCCACTCACAACTTCTATGACCGCCCCAACCAAGGGTACAATCAAGGTGGAAATAATAACCATGGATGGCAGGACAATTCAAACCAGAATTGGAGGGACAACAATAACAGGGGAGGCAGAGATAATCAGGGAAATCAGAGGTGGAACAATAACAATAACAGGCAGCAAAATCAACCTTACAGAGCACCTCACCTGAGGTAGAACCAAGGACCACAGAACAATCAGCAGTAGACCTCTCAATTTACCCATTCTTCTTCACCTTCTACTAAAGACCTACTGCAATCTTTTGAGAAAAGACAACAGGCCATGGAAAGTAACATCATGAATAGTATTAATGCCAGTCTGAATGGTTTCACCTCTACTATGCAAGCTTTTATGACACAGCTTGGATCAGCACAAAATTCCATTAACCAACCTTCAAGCACCACTGGAATCCCCTCTCAACCATTACCCAATCCAAAGGGAGGCATTAATGCTATCACCCTGAGGTCTGGAACCACACTGCAGGAGAGGATTCAGGAGGAACCAAGCTCACCAAAATACGCCTCAGCTGAAGAGGTGGTAGAAATCGAAGATGTTGAAGAGGAAGAGGATATACAAGACATAGCTGAAGAAGAGATAGCTCAACCACAGGAGGAAGCACCAAAAGGCGCATGCACCACAGAAAACACCACTCCCATTCTATTTCCACAACTTGCAAGGAAGCCCAGGAAGCAGCTGGAACCCGATCCTAAAATGGTAGAGATATTCAAAAAGGTTGAGGTAACTGTTCCACTTTTTGATGTTATTCAGCAGGTACCTAAATATGCAAAGTTTCTAAAAGACTTATGTATCCATAAAGACAAAATTAATGAATTAGAAACTATTCCTTTAGGTAGTTCTATATCTGCTTTAAT
>NC_029789.2:91468602-91472994 GCF_000816755.2 Arachis ipaensis
GATAAACCATCATCAATCCTACTTGGAAGACCATTCCTAAAGACATCAAAATTCAAATTGGATGCTTTTTCAGGAACATACTCCTTTGAAATAGATGGCCGCATAGTAATCTTCAATCTGAATGGAGTCATTGACAACCCCCCAGAAGATCGTTCTATCTTCCAGTGTGATGTCATAGACGAAAGTGTGGCTAAAATTCAAGAGGAAGAGTTTGAAGAGAGGCACACCGGACATGGTCCAAGTGTGGGGACCCTCTTAACTGACAATGGGAGCACTTCGCCATTTTCACAAGCCCCAGATAAAATCTTCAATCTGAATGGAGTCATTGACAACCCCCCAGAAGATCGTTCTATCTTCCAGTGTGATGTCATAGACGAAAGTGTGGCTAAAATTCAAGAGGAAGAGTTTGAAGAGAGGCACACCGGACATGGTCCAAGTGTGGGGACCCTCTTAACTGACAATGGGAGCACTTCGCCATTTTCACAAGCCCCAGATAATCCAGAGCCCGCCCATGATCAAAAGTTAGAATTGAAACCTCTCCCTCCACATCTCAAATATGCTTATCTTGAGGATGAGCAGAAGTTCCTGGTTATTATTGCAAGGGAACTAACTTCTCAACAAGAAGGGCAGTTACTTGATGTACTGAGGAAGCATAAGAAGGCAATTGGGTAGATTTTGGCAGACATAGTGGGAATCAACCCTCAAGTATGCGAGAACATAATATTTTTAGAAGAGGGAGCAAGACCTGTCCGTCAACCCCAAAGAAGATTGAACCCCACAATCTTGGAAGTTGTCAAAAGGGAAGTGACCAGACTATTGGAAGCAGGTATCATATACCCCATTTCAGACAGTGAATGGGTAAGCCCAGTACAAGTGGTGCCCAAGAAGTCTGGAGTCACTACAGTGAAGAGTGAGCATGGAGAGCTCATAGCAACTAGAGTTCAGAATGCTTGGAAAGTCTGCATCGATTACAGGCGTCTCAACCAAGCTACCCGTAAGGATCACTACCCACTTCCATTCATTGATCAAATGCTGGATCGCCTGTCAGGTAAATCACATTATTGCTTTTTAGATGGTTACACAGGTTATTTCCAGATTCATATAGCTCCTTAGGATCAGGAAAATACTACTTTTACATGTCCTTTTGGGACCTATGCTTATAAGAGAATGCCCTTTGGCTTGTGCAATGCACCAGCTACTTTTCAAAGGTACATGATGAGTCTTTTTTCTGATCTTATTGAGGACTGTATGGAAGTTTTTATGTACGATTTTAGCGTTTATGGTGATTCTCTTAGCCTTTGCTTAGATGGATTATCTCGAGTATTAGATAGATGTGTTAACACAAACCTTGTATTGAATTTCGAAAAATGCCACTTTATGGTAAAACAAGGGATTGTATTAGGACATGTGGTATCTAATAATGGTATTTCTATAGACCTAGCAAAGGTGAATGTTATTTCTAGTTTACCTTACCCCTCTTCTGTGAGGGAAGGAAGTTCGTTCCTTGGCCATGCAGATTTCTACCGGAGATTTATTAAGGACTTTAGTAAGGTGGCGCTTCCCTTATCCAGATTACTGCAGAAGGATATTGAGTTCGAGTTCAGTGAGGATTGCAAACAAGCGTTTGATAAGCTAAAGACTGCTCTAACTCAAGCCCCAATTGTGAGAGGACCAGACTGGAGCCAGCCGTTTGAAATCATGTGTGATGCTTCCAACCATGCAGTAGGAGTAGTGCTGGCTCAGCGTGAAGGTAAGGATCCTTTTGTTATTGCCTATGCGTCTAAGACTTTAGACACTGCCCAGTCCAATTATACTACTACTGAGAAAGAGCTTCTTGCTATTGTTTTTGCTCTGGATAAATTCCGAGCTTATTTACTTGGTACTAGAGTAGTAGTGTATTCGGACCATGCAGCTTTAAAGTATCTATTAGCTAAAAAGGAATCCAAACCAAGACTTATACATTGGATACTGCTGTTACAAGAATTTGATTTAGAAATAAAGGATAGGAGTGGTAATCAAAATTTAGTAGCAGACCACTTGAGTCGCCTTGAACATATTAAGGATAATTCTACTCCTATAAATGATAATTTTCCTTTTGATAACCTACAAGCAGTATCCGAGGTAATCCCTTGGTATGCACCTGTTGCTAATTATTTAGTTAGCCGCACATTTCCTCCACATTTTTCTAAACATCAAAGAGACAAGCTGAAAAGCAAGTCTAAATATTATATATGGGATGACCCATATTTATGGAGATGTGACGCTGACCAGATAATTAGACGTTGTGTGCCTCAATCAGAATTCCAGTCCATTTTAGAGGCCTGTCACTCATCTGAGAGTGGAGGACATTTTGGCCCTCAAAGAATAGCTAGAAAGATCTTAGACTGCGGATTCTGGTGGCCTACTCTTTTTAGAGATGCTGCTGAGTTTTGTAAATCTTGCCCCCCATGCCAGAAATTTGGTAATATATCCAGGAGGGATGAGATGCCTCAACAATATATGCTTTTCTGTGAAATTTTTGATGTTTGGGGCATTGACTTCATGGGTCCATTTCCAAATTCTAATGGATATTTTTATATATTGTTAGCTGTGGATTATGTTTCCAAATAGGTAGAAGCAATTCCTACCCGCACTGATGATGCTAACACCGTTGTTTCCTTTGTGAGAAACCATATTATATGTCGCTTTGGATCACCACGACCGATCGTGAGCGATCAAGGCACCCATTTTTGTAACAGGAGACTAACAGGATTGATGACGAAGCATGGGATAATCCATAAAGTTACAACCGCTTACCATCCCCAAACTAATGGGCAAGCCGAGGTGTCGAACAGATAAATTAAGCGTATCTTGCAAAAGATATTAAAGCCTCATAGAAAAGACTGGAGCACCAGGCTACAAGATGCACTGTGGGCATATAGAACAGCATACAAGACACCCATTAGGATGAGTCCCTTCCGCTTGGTTTATGGAAAAGCTTGTCATCTCCCTGTTGAAATAGAACACAGAGCCTTCTGGGCAGTTAAGGAGTGCAACATAGGACTTGAGAACGCCGGAGCTGAAAGGAAGTTGCAACTGCAGGAACTGGAGAACCTTCGCCTAGAAGCTTATGAGAACTCCAGAATTTACAAGGAAAAGATGAAAGCTGTGCATGATCAAAACATCAAGAAGAAAGAGTTCCAACCTGGAGATTTTGTTCTCCTTTACAAATCGCGACTAAGGCTCATGCCCGGTAAGTTGAGATCAAAATGGGAAGGTCCATACAGAGAAGAGAAGACTGAACCGTATGGAGTTTATCACCTAAGCCATCCTTCAAGCTCTAAACTTATTAAGGTTAATGGCCAACGCCTGAAGCTATACCATGGTGAGAAGGTGCAGAAAAACAAAGAGCTGGAGATCTTCCGCTTGGAAGATCCCCACATCGCAGCAGATTGAACTAGTGGAGCATCCAACTTACGGACGTTAAAGCAAAGTGCTTGGTGGGAGACAACCCACCGCGGTATGATCGTTCCTTTCTTCACTTTTAGTTTTTCTTCTTTCATAACTCTTCTCTTTATTAGTGCTTTCGTGCTCTTTCATCTACATATATCTATATTTCTTTTTAAAAAAAAAAAATTTCGCCACGCGACGCGATCGCACCAGCGACGCGTCCGCGTCGCAGAGGGGGTGGAGAAAAAAATAAATGAACAGAGAGTCCGGCTGGATCGTGGCTGGAGGCGTGCCAATGGCACAAATCGACCCACGTGACCGCGTCCCTAACGCATTCGCGTCACATGGGAATCATGGCCTCCCACGCGACCGCGTGCTCCACGCGGCCGCGTGCCCTGAATTTTCGACGTAAAAGGGTGCACATCAACATTTTGTACGAGAGTGATGTTGGATTGGTGCTGGAAGCACAATCCTTGTCACGCGACCGCGTCGCCGACGCGGCTGCGTCACCCGTTTTATAACGCACACTCATGCGATCGCGTGACCCACGCGATCGCGTCACCCCAATTTGGCAATTGAATTAAATTGAACAGAGAGTTGTGCTGGAGCGAGGCTGCACTCGCGCTAGACGCATAACATGGGTCACGCGACCGCGTGACCGACGCGATCGCGTCCCCTCCCTGACGCGCACCCACGCAAACGCGTGCCCCACGCGGCCGCGTCGCATGCGCCGCCTAGCTCAACTTAAAATTGCCACATATCTTATCTTCTTCAACTCCAAATCCTAATTTTTCTTTTCCCTCCTTCTTTCTTCCTTCCCCCTTCCCCTTTCTATTTCACCTATCACTCTCTATCTCTCTCACCATCATTAACAAGGTTTTACCTTCTTCTTCCTTCTTCTCTTTTCTATCATTCTTATTATATTATGTATATATATTATTATTTTCTTTTTCTTTTCTTTTT
>NC_029789.2:91473141-91488980 GCF_000816755.2 Arachis ipaensis
GCTTTTCAAGAAGCCGCCCTTCAGCGCCAGAGATACCAATTCGATTGGGACTCCGTTCTCGGAGTCATCGCTTTACCTGGCAGCCGTTGGATCTATGGATACAACCGTACCCGCCCTAAGGGAATCTTGGCTTCAGCACTTACCTTGGAGGCTCGCGTATGGGCATAGATCATGTCCCATTACGTCTTTCCGAGCACTCATGAGTCCTCTTTCACTGCAGACATGGCTGTTCTACTATGGTGCATCCTTACAGACCAACCTCTGAATCTCTCAAGACATATCCGGAATGCTATGGAACACGTACAAATTACGGGCAACTTACCTTTCCCCGCCTTGGTCTCAGATCTTGTCTCAGCAGCCGGAGTCTCCTACAGAGCTGGGGACACCAAAGCCATGCTTCCACGGGATGATCAATATGTCCCTAACGGGAAATACCTCAGACTCTCAGCAGCCACTACAAGCCTTCCTACTGCTCCAGTTGAAGATAATCTCTCTTCAACACCACAAGCATCTACAACTGAGAAATTGCTCCAGCAGATAATCGAACGGTTGGATCGGCAAGAACAGAAAGCAAAGATGAGAGAACGCCGTAACGAGCGCCGATTCAAACACCTCAAGGAGCTACTCAAAGGACACTTCAGAGACTCAAACACCCCGGACTCCACTTCCTTTACTAGCACAGGGAGCCATGACGGTCCCGATGATGGAGATATTGCTACCAGCCCACCCTGTTTTTGACAGATGGCACCGAGGACGGTGCAAAGCCTTAAGTGTGGGGAGGTCGGTCAGTACCTGACTTCCGGAGGAAAATTCTCTTCTCTAGCACCAATAATTAGGATATTTTAGTTTGATTTTCTTCCCTTTATAGAATAGAATAAATTGCATAGGTTAGGATAGTTGCATGCATGTTCTACTTGATTGAAAAGACAATAAGTTTCTTTTAAAAATCTATCTTTGGAACAAAATTTCACTAATTTTTCAAATATTCTTATGATAAATTTGCTTGAGTTGTATTTGGAACATGATATTTGAGTTAAAGAACACACAACCTGTGAAAGATTTGAGCCTTTATGAATGGTTACATTAATTAACCATAATTATTTTTTTCATTCTTGTGTGTTTACTTCTCTATGATTGTAATCTATATTTTGTTTTATCTTATATGTCCAATACTTATTATATTTGCATGCTTGCACATGATTGAAGCCATTATTTGTTTAAACTCACTCATCCAAATTAAGCCTACCCTTTTTAATTACCTTTGTTAACCACTTTGAGCCTTTAATTCCCATTTGATCGATATTTTACCACATTACTAACCTTAAGCCGAAAAACAATTGTATGTCCCAATTTGAATCTTTGGTTAGCTTAAGATAGAAGTGTGTGTGCCAGTTAAGTATAGGAAATTGTGGGAACAAAAGTTGTTAAGGGAATGTATCATAAAAATTTAAGGGGAATTTGGATACCTACTCATGTGAAAATATAAGAATGAAAAATCTATGTGCATTGATAAGCTTTATTTATTTATAAAAAAAATTGATGAAAAAAATCAATAAATAAGGGGACAAAATTACCCCAATGTTAAATTCAGAATTCAAAGATCAGTGCACATATAATAGAACCAAAATATAAGTTGATGCATGAGTATGGATTGAAAAAGGGAATTCTGGGTAGCTAGGTATGAACTTTAAAGATGACATTAAGTGTATACAAGTTATGTTAGAGCTTGGGTTAATTAAAGATTCAATTTATTAGCTCACTTGACCAAATATACACCCCTACCTATACCTTAGCCCCATTACAACCTTGGAAAGACCTCATGATGTTTGCATTGGTATATTAACTATTGTTGATTGGTTAGGAGAAGAACAAAAGTTAGAAAGCATGATTAGAGAAGGATAAAGTGACCACCCTATACACTAGAGATTAGAGCGTACATACATTATCAGTGAGGGTTCCATACTTGAATTTTCAAGTTCCCTGCTTTTATGAGCTATCTTCTTGCACTTTTATCCATTTTATTGTGTAATGATAAAATTAGTGGAATTTGATTTGTAATTGTTTTGAAGAGCTTATTTACTTTTGATCAAGTAGACAAGAATTATATAGTTGCATTTATTTATATGTATATAGGTTTGCATTGCATTTCATGAGTTTCTACATGTTCATACTGTAATTATTTTGAAGAGCTTATTTACTTTTGATCAAGTGGACAAGAATCATATATTTGCATTTATATATATATATATATATATATATATATATATATATATATATATATATATATATAGGTTTGCATTGCATTTCATAAGTTTCTACATGTTCATACTAATTTCCTTATCTCCTTCAATTAAGCATGAGGACATGCTAATATTTAAGTGTGGGGAGGTTGATAAACCACTATTTTATGGTTTATATTGTATTTAATTATGTGGTTTTATCATGATCCTTACCCACTTATTCATTAAATTAGCATGCATTTAGATTTCCTTCCTGAATTTATTACATGTTTGAAAACTGCTTACTAGAGACTTTAATTATTTATTTTTAATTCTCCTTTATTCCATTCGATACCGTGATCTGTGTGTTAAGTGTTTCAGACTTTATAGGGCATGAATGAGTTGGAGATTAGAAAGGAAGCTAGCAAAAATGGAAGGAACACAAGAATTTGAGGAGATAACCAGCGAGAAGTGACGCAGTCACATGGCTCACGCGACCACGCGAAGGAGAGCAAATCGCAGTGACGCGGCCGCATGGCTCACGCAGCAGCGCGGATTGGAAAAGCTTAGGCGACGCGGTAGCGTGGACGACGCGAACGCGTGGCAAGGAAAAAACGCGAATGACGTGTCCGCATGGATGACGCGATCGCGTGACATGTGCGATCTGCATAATCTGCAGAATTCGTTGGGGGCGATTTTGGACCCTATTTTGGCCCAGTTTTTGGCCCAGAACAGCAAACTAGAGTCAGATAACATGCAGAAACAAATAACACATTCATTCAGTCAACAGTGGGGAGATCTAGTTTTACTCTCTTAGGTTTTTCTCTCTAGGTTTTTAGAATTTTAATTTTCAATTGGTCTTAGCATTGGAACATTGAGAAAAGTTATTTCCTCATCAAGACTTCATCATTCTAGTTTGTTTTCTTAACTTGGTTTCATTCTTCCATGTTCTTTGCCTCGTTCAATTTTGTCATTCAGATACTTTTATGATTATTTAATGCAAGGATTATTTCTTTTTAATTTAATTTCAATTCCAATAATCATGTCTTCTTTTAATTCCCTTTCATGTGCTATGGATTCTTTATTTACAATGCGTGAGTAATTTCCTTACTTGATGGGGAGTTGATTAAAAGGAATTCTTGAGTTGGAAGGATTGAAGAAAAATTTGTAATTGGGTTAAATGTTGGATTGCTATCCTGTCACCAACGCCAATCCCTTTGAACTAAGTGGGTTGCAACTTGTGAACAGATCTGGCATTCCAGCTTGTTTGACTTTCCTTTACTTAGTGAAGGATAACCAAATAGAACAACCATTGATTATGAATTAATCTTACAATCACTCCATCAATAGTAGAAATTCCAACCAATCAACTCCCAGTCAAGGCCTTTATTCATATTATTTAAAGTTCCTCAATTTACATTCCAATTTACTTAGCTCAACTTCGTTGAACATCTGATTAATAAGATAGCACACTTTTTTGCAACTCGTTCGGAGACGACCTGGGACTTAAAACTCCCAATAACTTTTAATTCAAATTCTCTGTGATATACTTTTAAATTGATAGGCAGATTTTCGGTGAGTTAAGAACTATACTTGCAACGTAACCATTTTAATAATTTTTAATTCACCAGCTTCTGCGTCTCATCAGTGGCCCATGCGTGCGCGTGGGAAAGAAATCTACCAGCAATGCATACGCGTGACCGACACGTGCACGTGACAAGGAGAATCGCCAGTGATGCGTACCCGTGACCCATGCGTACGCGTGACAAGTGGCATGTGACTTCACTAAAGGCAATATGCTGGGGGTGATTTCTGAGCTCAAGGAGGCCCAAATTCAACTCATTTCTGATGCTTTTGAACCCAAGGATTGCAAGGGAATAGGGGAAGAGTAGTCATAGTATAGTTTTCATTATGTTTTAGGTTAGAATTCTAGAGAGAGAAGTTCTCCCTTCTCTCTAAAATTTAGGCTAGTTTAGACTAAATTTTCTTAGATCCAAGTTTTAATTCTTGTTTTTAGTTCAACTCTCTTTATATGTTATTGTTTTATTGTCTCAATCTTAGTTTTCCTTGTTAATTTCTTTATTTTGCATTTTTACCTTCATGCACTCTTGTTGATTTTAATTTTCTTTTAATGCAATTTTATGTTTCCACGTCTTTTTATGTTTATCTTAATTGCTATTTTTGATTTCTTGTTGGTGTTAGTTATGGCTTTCATTAATTCTTGCAATTTATAATGTTTAATTTTATTGTACTCTAGATGTTTTTAAAATATTTTCTCTAGTTATTGAGTAGTTTTCTTTACTCTTGGCCTAGGCTAAGGGAATTCGGTGACCTTGAGTCATTGGGTCTCATTGAATTGGTGATTTGAGAATCCTTAGTGGTCAATTTGATACCCATTAACGCTAGCCTACTACTAAGTCAATTAATAGCTAGGTTGAGACTTATGGGTTGATGTTGATCAAGCCTATTTGACGTAGTTCAAGTATAGAAGTAGACTTGATGGGTTGGTACCTCATAATTGTCAACACATGATTTGTAGACAAGGATGGTGATCTCAATTTCCAAGTCTTAACCAAGAGTTTTTTTCATTCCCTCTCTTAGTTAATTGTTAATTACTTTCTTGTTATTTAGTTTTCTTGTCAATCATCAAATCAAACCCCCTTGTTTCTTCATAGCCAATAATTGAGCACTTCATTGCGATTCCTTGTGAGACGACCCGAGGTTTAAATACTTCGGTTTATTTTTGTTGGAATTTGTACTTGTGACAATCAAATTTAAAACTTTGATTGAGTGTTGTTTGTTGGTTGGGAATTATACTATCAACGGAACTATTTTGTGAAAATTCCTAACCAATGGTAATACTCTTTCACTCGACTTACACAGAAGGAAGTTTCATTTAAATGGACAAAGGAGTGTGAAGAGAGTTTGGAAATCTTAATGGAAAAGTTGACGACGGTGCCAATTTTGGTGTTACCAAACCCACAGAAACCTTTTGAGATGTATGGTGATGCTTCCTTTAAGGGACATGGATGTGTATTGATGCAGAATAAAAATGTAGTGGCTTTTGCTTCAAGACAACTAAGACCTCATGAGCAAAATTATCCAACACATGATCTGGAATTAGCGGCAGTGGTTTTTGCATTTAAGATCTGGAAACACTACTTGTATGGAGCTCAATTTGAAGTTTTCTATGATCATAAGAGTTTGAAGTACATCTTTGATCAGAAAGACCTTCATATAAGATAGCGGAGATGGATGGGATTCTTGAAGGACTACAACTTTAAGTTAAGCTACTGTCATGGGAAGGCGAATGTAGTCGCAGATGCTTTAAGTTAGAAGAGTTTGGGCATTTCTTGGATGGTGATCAAGGTAGAGGAAATGATCTCGGCTTTTGAAAATTTGAAATTAGGAATAAGAGAAACATCAGAAGGGATTATTATGGCGCAGTTACAGCTGACGTCTGATTTCAAGAATGCTATCCAGCAAGCTCAGAACCAGGATTCAGGAATGTTAGCATTGTTAATCTGAATAAAGGCATATCAACCGGAAGAAGTACGCCAAGATAAGGAGGGAATATGGAGGTATAAAGGCAGACTTTGTGTACCCGCTCAGGAGAACTTGCGAAAGGATATTTTGATAGAGGCTCATCAAAGTAAGTTTTCTATGCATCCCGAAAAGACTAAAATGTACCAAGATCTGAAAAATATTTTTGGTGGCCGAGAATGAAGAAAGACGTAGCTATGTATGTTTCAAAGTGTCTCACCTACTAGAAGATCAAAGCAGAACACCAGAAACCACCAGGAATTTTACAACCACTGGAGATACCACAATGGAAGTGGGAAGAGATCATGATGGATTTGGTTACTAGATTACCAAGGGCCTCTGCTAGACATAATGCAATTTGGATAATTATGGATTGACTGACAAAATCAGCGCATTTTCTATCGATTCAAGTTAGCTATACCTTGGAGAGACTTGCCTCGTTGTACATCCAAGAGATAATACGATTGCATTGAATACCTTCATCAATTGTATCAAACAAAGATCCAAGAATTACCTTTAGATTTTGGGGAGCTCTAAAGAAAGCTTTTGGGACAAATTACATTTAAGTACATCATATTACCCATAGACTGATGGGTAGACAGAACGAATGATCCGAACCTGAGAAGATATGCTGAGATCTTATGTGATGGATCAATAGAGTAACTGGGACAAATATTTGTCGTTGATTGAGTTTTCTTACAATAACAGTTATCAACAAAGTATTAGGATAGCACCATGTGAAGCCTTCTACAGAAGGAAGTTTCAGTCACCATTATGCTGGTACGACAAAGAGTAACGTAAGATTTTTGGGCCAGAGTTGGCACAAGAGACTACTAAACAGATTAAGTACATTCGAGAAAAGATTTAGACTGCTCAAAGTCGACAGAAGAGCTATGCAGACAATAGGCGTGGGCCTTTAGAATTTAGCGAGGGTGACCATATTTTCTTAAGAGTGACACCTACAACTAGGATAGGTAGAGCCCTCAGAACTAAGAAATTGAGTCCACGATACTTAGGCCCTTTTCAAATTCTCAAAAGAGTTGGTCTAATAGTTACCAAATAGCCCTCCCTCCCTATTTATCAAAGCTTCATGATGTTTTTCACGTTTCACAACTCAATAAATATAATCCCGATGAAAGCCATATTTTTACAACTGGAGACAATGCAGCTACAAGCTGACTTGACGTATCAAGCTTTGCCAGTCAGAATTATGGAACGAAGTGATAAACAGCTAAGGGGCAAGACAGTACCATTAGTTAAGGTAGCAAGGGGACAAACTGGAACTGAATAGCACACATGGGAAATGGAACATAAGATGAGAATAGACTACCCGTTTCTCTTCACAGTTAATTGAAAATTTGAGGACAAGAATTTTTTTAGGAGGGTAGAATGTAACAGCCTAACCTCGAAGAAAGGGCACTTTTATGGGATCAAACAGAATTTTTTATGGAATTTTTAGAGATTTTCGTGCATAAGCACCACTACTACACAGGTGTTGTGTTTGAATTTTCTTACTTGTGTTTGTGACTGAAATTGGTTGAATTTATGGTGAATTGGCTGTGGATTGAGTTCTTTGGGCCTAGGGCCATGATTGATTATGAGATGGGCCGAAGGCCGTGTTTGTTTTGAGTTTTTGGCTTAGAAAAGTATGAAAAACAAAACTGGTTGAGCATAGACTTAATGAACCTATGCTTAGAACAGCTTGGTCATTCATGCTGTCTAGGAAAAACTTTTGAAAAGGCTTTTGGATTTTTGAAGAATTAACAGTTCTCTCTTTTAGAAAGGACTTCAGATTTTGAATATTAAATCTTTGGTTTTGAAAAGATGCAAAAGGCGGTAATTAATCACTGTACTTTAAAAACAGTTTTACTTTCACGTATCCTATTATAGTCATTCTCTAACCCTGTAGTGAGAACCAACAAGGACAATGTTCCCACTCCCCTACAAGTCTTTCCTTTTTCAGGTTATGGGTGACGAAGTTTGGGAAAGCTTAGTTATTTTTCTTCTGTCTAAATGATGTTTTTTATTGTTTTAGTATGTATGTTTCCCTCGCTTTTAATTTTACAATATTTGCAAGAGGGATAGGATTTGTATTATGTAACGCTTGTAAGTTAATACTATGTATATGTATGTATATGGTTATAAGTATGGATTTATGTTTTATTTTAAACGGTCTTTTGAAAAAATACGGTTTAAGTTTTTAAACAGGCTCCTATTTTAGTATTAAATATTTTAAGAGTCGTCGTAATTCCCGAGTTACGAACGGATTTTCTATCAGTAAAGAAATTCACAAATAAGTTCTCATTGCTAGTATAGTTTCTAAACCAACAGAGAATCCTTTCGTACAAAAGTTTGGTTGTCACAAGTAACAAACCCCTAATAAAATTGATAACCGAAGTATTTAGACCTCGGGTCATCTCTCAAGGAATTGCAGGGAG
Organism: Arachis ipaensis; assembly: GCF_000816755.2. Taxonomy (NCBI): domain Eukaryota; kingdom Viridiplantae; phylum Streptophyta; class Magnoliopsida; order Fabales; family Fabaceae; genus Arachis; species Arachis ipaensis. The sequence continues at coordinate 91,481,342 of NC_029789.2, forward strand.
GTGTGATTTATTATTGGTTATGGAAGATTATCTTTTTGGGGTTTTTGAATAATGAACAGGAAAAGTAAATTGCATGAATTAAAGTAATAATTAATAAAGCTCTTAGCAAGGTATGAGAACTGGAAATCCTATCCTGGTTACCCTTATCAATTGTGATGAGAATTGTTCATTACTCCCACTTAGTTAACCCTTACTAAATAAAGAAATGTCAAATGGACTAATCAATTTGATTCCTCAAGTCCTAGTCAACTCATAAGGAAAGACTAGCTTTAGAGGGATCCAAATTAACCAGCAAATTCCAATTATCAATCAACAAAGAAGTTTGATAACTTAAGTGTCACCAATTAATCAATTCGAGCTAAGAATGTAAAAAGCTAAATTAAAATCATAAATCTGAAATACCTCAATTTGCATTAAATAGAAATTCAAATCTAACATGAAGAGTTCATAAACCAATTTGGCAACATAAGTAATTAATAAGAGAAATAGATAAACCAAAGTACTAGAATAAATAAAAGTAAAAGAGAAACTAAATTAAAGGAACATTTAACCTGGAATGGAGAAGAAGTAAACCTAACCTAAGAGAAATCTTAAATCCTAAAACCTAAGAGAGAGGAGAGAGCCTCTCTCTCTAGAAACTACATCTAAAACCTAAATTGTGAATAATGAATGTTGTCTCCATGATTCCCCCATTCTGCAGCATCTATTCTGTGTTCTCGGGCTTGGAATTGGGCCGAAAAGGAGCACAGAAATCGCCCCCAGCACTTTCTGCAACTTTCTGCACGTGGCGCATGTCACGCGTACGCGTAGGTCACACGTGCGCGTCATTTGGCAATTTTCCTTGTCACGCGTATGCGTCAGTCACGCGTACGCATCGCTCGTGTTCTGCGCTAGGCACGCGTCCGCGTCGTCCACGCGCGCGTCGCTGTCAGTTTCTCAAAAACTTCATTTTCTCGCGTTCCTTCCACTTTTGCATGTTTCCTTTCTATCCTCTAAGCCATTCCTGCCCTATAAAGCCTGAAAATACTTAACACACAAATCACGGCATCGAATGGTAATAAAGGATAATTAAAATTTGCATTTTTAAGGTCTAAGGAACATGTTTTCACATATATTATAGAATAAGGAAGGAATTATAAAACCATGCAAATCATATGAATAAGTGAGTAAAGAGTTGATAAAAACCACTCAAATTAGCACAAGATAAACCATGAAATAGTGGTTTATCACCGAGCTATCAGAGTGGCGCAGCCGGAAGCGTGAAACTTTGATAGTTAGGGTGTTACAATTTTGGTGACTAGCCTCTAGTAGGTGGCTCCGGCATTCTTTAGTCCGAATGGCATGACTGTGAAACAGTACGTGCCATCGGGAGTTACGAAGGCAATTTTATCCTCGTCGGGCTGGTGCATGGGTCTATCATTGTACTAGAAGTAGGCGTCCATGAAGCTAAGGTATTGATGCCCTAACGCGGCATCGACGAGTCCGTCAATGTTTGGAAGGGGGAAAGGCGTCTTTGGGAGAACCTTTGTTCAAGTCCGTGTAGTCGACGCATATTCGCCACTTGCCATTTGCTTTCTGGACTAGTACGACATTGGCCAACCAAGTCTTGTAAGGGAGTTCCCGGATGAAGCCTGCTTCGAGCAAGGCTTTGACTTGTTTCTTGACTTCGGCTGCTCGATCTTGTGACATTTTCCTTCTTCTTTAAGTCACTGGTTAGGCCTTTGGGTCTATGGCCAAATGATGGGACATTAGATTGGGGTCTATGCTCGGCATATTGGCCGGGGTGAATGCGAACAGGTCCCTGTTCTGCTTTAGGAGTTTGACCAGGTCACCCTTCAGGTCGTATGGTAGGTTTTTGTTGATGAACTTGTATTCTTCCTTGGTTTGCCCTATCTATAATTTTTTCATGTCCCCTTCCGGTTCTGGTCGGGGCTAACCATTTTGGCGTGCATCGAGGTTGGCAAGGAAGATGCCGGCCCCGCCTCGAGATCTCTTTCGGAGGGCCAGGCTGGTATTGCAGCACTCTACCGTGACTTTCCGGTCCCAGTGTATTGTTCCGATGGAGCCGTTATCGGCTTAGAACTTCATGATGAGGAATTTGGTGAAGATGACGGCGGACAAGTCATTAATGGTCTTCCTTCCGAGGATGATATTGTAGGTGATGGAATCTTTGAGAACTACGAACTCAGAGAGGATGGTCTTCCTCTGGCTTCCGGTTCCGATGGTTAGTGGTAATACTATGGAACCATCCGGCTTGAGAAAGTTGTCCTCGACTCCGGTTACCCCGTTGTGGTGGGTTTACAGATTTAACGTTTCGAAGACCCAGCTTGTCGAAGGCTCCTCTAAAGAGGATGTTGGAATCTGCTCCGATGTCAACTAGTATTCTCTTTACGAGTTCGGTCCTAACTTTTGCCGAGATGACGAATGGGGAATCTTCTGCCGAGGTGCCGTGTTGGGAGTCACCGGGGGAGAATGTGATTGCCTCTACAACCGGGGAGGTCGGAACTTTGTTTCTTACAGCTAGGATTTTAAGGTCCTTTCTTAGTGCCAATTTTGACTTTTTCGGTGCATCCTTTCCAATGATGACGTTCACGATTATGGTGTGGTCGGCCTCCGGGCTTTCTTGGGGGTGGTTGTCGTAATGTCCTTAGATTGTACCCTTCGCATTCTGGTGATCTTTCTTTTTCCGTTCTTTTGGGTTCCCGAATGATTTTGGCGAACTCAGAGAGTTTTCCATCTCGGATGGCTTGTTTGAGGGAGTCTTTCAGGTCAAAGCAATACTGGGTTTTATGCCCATATCCTCGATGGTAGTCACAGTATAGGCTCTTGTTTCCGTCTGTCCATTCTTTCAGTTGTCGCGCTTTGGGGAGAATGCCTTGTTCTGCTATTTGGTGGTAGATCTCCGTAACGAGAGCGGGTAAGAGGGTAGAGTTTGAGAATTTTCCCACCCTGGGTGGTCAGTTGGTGTTTATTGGTTTGGAGTGTTCTTTCTGGATCTCTCTTAGCGGAGGGTTATTACGAGGTACCGTGTTGTCATCTTTCGTTTATTGGTGCCCACGACTTAGCTTATCTCTTCATTGTTTATGTATTCCCTTGCAAGCTTTGAATTTCGTCCATTGTCCAGACTGGCTTGGTGGTGAGGTGTTTCCGGAAGTCCTCATTCATGAGGTCATTGGTCAGACAAAGATTGGCATCCGAGTCCTTGAATCCATTGACCGTTAGGCACTCATCATTGAACCTATCGAGGTATTTTCTGATAGATTTGTCTTGTCTCTGGGTGATTCTGAGCAAGCTGATGGGGTGTTTAGCTTTGGTGATTATGATGGTGAACTTGGCCATGAACATTCTGGAGAAGTCGTGAAAGCTGGCTATGGAGCCGTTTGGGAGGGCGTTGAACCATTTGATTGTGCGGCCGGCTAGGGTTACCAAGAAGGCCCTGCATCAGACCGCATCGACGACTCTTTCCAGGTTCATCATGGCCTCGAAGGCTGTTAGGTGTTCTTGGGGATCTTTGGTCCCGTTGTATTTCATGTCAGTGGCCTTGTCGAAACCCTTCGAAAGTTTGGCTCTCAAGATTCTTTCTGTGAACGGGGTGGCTCTCTTTATTACGTGCTTGCTTCGTGCTCGTTTGGCTTCCAAATGGTGCCATCGGTCGTCTTCTAAGCGTCGGCATTCTGGGTCTCAGAAAATGCTGCCATTGTATCGCTTGCTGTGTTATCGCTCGGCTTGCATGCTCCGGGTGATACCGTTCTTTGGGTGTAACTCGGCCTTCGAGGTTTTGCACCCTGAGGCATAGCTCTTGAATTATTTGGACCGCCTTCTCTCCTAGGCCATCGGGTGCCCAGGTTTCAGTGGGTGGACGGTTGTCCTCTTTCAGTTGTTTCCGGATCGAGGTTGGTTGGCAATGCACAACGCTCGTTGTCCTCCCCTGAGTAGGAGTAGCGTTATCTTGGAGTTCAGGAGTTAGGCTTCGCGGGTGTGAGATATGGTGGTGGCTTGAGAATTGCTCCTCGAGATTCTCCGTTATGCCGCCACGATTTGGCAGTCCCCATAGACGGTGCCAATGTACTGGATGTCTCTGGTACAGGTTGTGAGATGGATCGGGAACTTGTTAGTCAAGGCGGTTGTCGGATCGTCTTCTTGGAGCAGCGGGGGGTGGTACCTGCAGAGACACTCCGATGTCCAAAAATCAGAATAGATCTTAGTGGTATAAAGTGTGACGAATGAGTGACATACATGAGGGAGCCTTTGACTCCTATTTATATAGCTAATGATAGTTATCTCATCTTATCTTATTTGACTAAGATAAGAGAGATATGTGAATTCAAATATTGATTAAAGGATGTAGGACCGATTTAAACCTGTTAGAGAAAGGGGGCAACCCCGGATATCTGGGTCGAAGGCCGTTTCGGTGCGAGATCCGAAGGTCAAGTTCTTAACAATATATAAGTACATTGATAACATATACAAGTATATATAAGTGCACGACAAAATATATATATATATATATATGAAGAATTGCGATCAACTGCATTAGCCTTAAAAAAGATTAAACTTTATGTTCGTGCAATAATACTAATTATATATGACGCACACACATAATATATATATTAAAGTTAAATATATTGTATGTGTAACAACAATGAACGCCAATGAGTAATAGCTCAAATGGCATAGTCTCCCCATACTCAATTAAGAGGTTGCGGGTTCGAGTCTCTTATCTTTGGTAAAAAAAACAATGAACTGAACCACATAATACTAATCATAATATACAATTTCACTATGTAATAATAATGTAAACGACGGATACATATACATATTTCAATCTAAAAGAATAATAAAATAGAATATTTTTTATAACTAAATTATTGATAATTTTGATAGCACATATTAAAATAAATTGTTTTATAATTTAGATCATCCATATTAAATTATTAAAATTTTATGTCCCAATACGAAAGTGTATTTATACTTATAAAAATGATAAAAGAGTTATCTCAATCTTCTTTAACTAAAACATTATGTATCCCTGATAGAATTGAATTGTAACTCTTCTGATGGGAAAAGAGCGACAGAGACAACTTTAGTATGTTAGAAACTGAAATCCTAAAGTTGCTATTTATATTTGACTATAGTACCCATTAAATCTTAAAATTTGAATAAAAACAGTATCTAAAGCCTAAATAAAAATAGTATATGATTTTATTCTCATTTAATTTTAAATCAAAAGTAATTATAACTTATTCAATTTAGTATTTATAATAATAAATGAGATCAACGTTATATAAGTCATTTAATTTAAAATAGCATAATTTATAATTATAATTAATATATGTATTATCCATAAACATGGGAAATGAAAACTATTAGCCCCACAGGGGGTTTGTGAATAAGTGATTGTCTGATAATGAGCAAGGAATATCCGTCTTTCTGCTAAACAGGATGTATTGAACTCATAATTCATTAGATACTTTTTATGAATGTCAACTAAGTATCGTAAGTAAATTGCTCCCAGTTGTTCAATCATTTGATAACTAGAGTTATTCTTTGATAAAGGATCACTATGAGTCAGACTCAATAGAATTTGATCAATCCTTTTTTCTTTCATTAAGGTAGAGAACTGAACTAAGAATTCTCTTTCTTTATCATCAATCGAATCACTGTTCGAGAACCAGGATTCTATTTTATCATCAATCCAATCACCATTAACGTTTTTTCTTTTTCTTATCAAGAAATAGATCGCTTTATTTATGACTTAGATGTCTCGTATTTGTCGAAAAATGATTTGAAAGAAAATAAATTAGACTATAACTTCTAGTTTTTTTCCCTTGAAAAAATCATTAAAAGTGTTTCGTTTAAAAGTTCTCAAATACTAACTCATTTCTCTGATGAGCTACCAACTTTTTTCCCTATAATCCACTCCAATTAAAATCTTATCATTTTATAGTAAAAAACTAACTGGTTTATTTTACAATCAACCAATTCACCAAACACCTCCACATCCAGTAAAATTGTCGTCCAAGAAAGTCGTCCTCCATGAAATATCTCTCTCCATTTGGGCTGCCAAAATTTCTCATATTCGTATATCAAGAAAAGTAGTTTATTTAAAACGATGGCAAGAAAGAGACACGAAGAAGTAACTAATTTAACTTCAGTTCCAGAATGTTGACGTGTTTCTGGTAATATAGTGTTGTCTGTTATATAATTGTGTGTTGATGATTGTTATAGGAGCAACGACAGGGAAGGCCTATTGGTAGAGGAAAGGGATGGACCATTAGTCATAAAAAAGGAATGGTTCGTATATGAATGAAGATGCGCGTTTGGTTGGGGTAAATCATGTTCTTTACTTTTTCAAATTTCTCTTTGCAATTACTACCATTGAATTTAGATTAGTGTAAATCTGGTCCTCACATGTTTGCAGGAAGCAAGTGAAATTGTTGAGAGCCAAGACCCCTCTAGTAAGGAATTTTCACAGAATGATTTCCTTGCACAAGTGCTTGGAAAAGAGCACCCAGGAAGAGTTCGTGGACTCGGTATTGGTACATGTCCGAGTCGGTGTTTTCGTAACATTCCAGAGCAGTCAGACTACGGTGTACAGATTAAGGAGTATCAGATGGAGATTGTGAAACTTAAGGCGGAGGCAGCAGAACTCAAGGCAGCAGCAGCAGAGAAAAAGGCAAAGAGACAGAGAATGGAGGCAGAGGCAGCAGAGGAGAAGGCAAAGAGAGAGAGAATGGAGGCAGAGGCAGCAGAGGAGAAGGCAAAAATGCAGACAATGAAAAATTTGTTAAGATACATAATCCAGCAACAAGGAGGTAATTTGCCACCTAAAATAGCTGCGGATTTAGATTCTTTGAGAAGTGCACCAACCTCATCCCATGCAAGATGATGTGCGGGCATTAATGATTTGAATTATCAGTGTTGGAATCTGAATACTCTTTTATTGTTCACTGTCATAATGACTTTTGAGATATTTATTTGTAGTTTTTCATTTTGTTGACTTTATTTGTAGTTTACAGTCATGGATGCATCGGATTCAAATTACCATTATAATGAGTCACCTTTGCAAACTTATTTTTGTTTTGTTTCCTGTGTTGTAGTTGGATTGGCTGTTGGTTATTTTAATAAATTAAAGCAATTGAGTGGATGAACGTATAAAAAATAAAAGAGTTGACATATTTTATTATAAATTCTGGTTTAACTTAAAAAAAAGTGTTACTCGACATTTGGCAGCGGTTTTAAATCCGCTGCGATATCATAACAGGATTAGTAAATGTATGGCATTTTGCAGCGGTTTACAACCGCTGCAATCTCCAAGAAATCATATTTTTACGATTTCGTAGCGGATGAAACCGCTACAAAATTATACCGCTGCAAAATACCATCTAGCAGCGATTATACCAGCGGTTACTAATAACCGCTGCTAAGGGTTTAGCCGCACACTATCTTTCAGCGGATTTATCAACCGCTGCTATCCGTTTGGCAGCAGTTAAAAACCACTGCTAATCCTGTACATAACCGCTGCTATCTGTCGGATGTGGTGTAGTGTAGCTCGTTATTTCGTAGAATTAAATGGACATGACTTAAACTAACTGTCTCATGCGTTGGGCATTCCTAAAAATAACAATTATATTTGGTT
>NC_029789.2:91489036-91489622 GCF_000816755.2 Arachis ipaensis
ATGATAATAAGAAATAATTTATATTTAATATATGAAAAAAAATAATTTTTTATGGCGATATTATTTGTTAACAAAACCAAAGGTAAAAAATTCACACAACCCGGAGATTAACATTTCACCATAAAAAAGAAAGTGTACTCTAGCTATAGTACTATTGTAAAGAATTTCAAGACAAGTGAAGAATGTGATTCTACTTTTGCGTTTTGGGGTTAATCAAGAAATTCACAATCACATTCACATCCGGACAAAAAGCTAACTCTTGAAATCACACAATGCATGTGATTAGCTTTGAAAACCGCATACGGTAATTTCTTGGTGTAATGCATGTGTTTCTTGAATATGACAAATGGAAGCAGCAGGTGTGCTAACCTTATCACACATTCGAATATAATCTAGCTAGTTCCCACTTCTTTTCTATAAAAATCATAAAACCTAGGTAGCTAGTAAGTAATAGCTTTTTCTTGGCTCGCATGAATGTCGGCCCACTTGGGTACATTAGGGCTTTGAATAGGTGACGTGGAGGACTCTGCATACCACGTAGGTGGCGTGTTTAGGAACGACAATAACAATTCTATCCAACTAATCG
>NC_029789.2:91489782-91515154 GCF_000816755.2 Arachis ipaensis
TTTTAATTAAATATTATTGATAATTAATTATTTATAACAATATATAATGACAATACATGAGATTTGTTGTCCAATTTTTTATTTCTTATTTTAACCCTACTAACATAATTCAAAAATATTTTACAGTTATTTATTTCTCTAACATATTTCACTAACAGTTACAAAAATTCACGCATAACTTTTATTCAATTCTTTATTCCCACCATCTCTCTTTCTTATTTTTTTTATTTTTTTTTGTGGCGATATATGAAATAAAAAAAATAATTAAAAGCCAATAAATGTTTAACCAATGGTGATAAATAATTTTTTTTATAGATCTTATTATATTCTGAGGTATTCATTTAAATTATATTTTGTTTAATTTTATGGTTGTCTTTGTTTGTATAGTGTTATTTTGAGTATGTCTGTGTGAGTACTGTACTCTGATGGTCTGTCCAGCAGTTTAGCCTCATTCTAATTAGAATTTTGTTTGTAATCATAAAAAATATATCTTTTTTTTATTTTTTTTTTAATAATTTCATCTATTCTACTGCTTCTTTTTTTACCTCTTAATACACTTTGTTATATTTCTCTTGCTGCCATTATTTTTTTACCATCAACACCATCACATCCATCATTACAAATTTCATTTAGTTTGACTGCAGTTACTACATTCATGTATAACTTTCACCTATATTTTTTTTCTCTTTAATTTACTTACCCAATTAATATTTTCATCATTCTTTTACCTTTTACTTCATTTGGAATAATATTATTTTTTCAATTTTTAAATTATTAATTATACATAATATTATATTTAAAATTTTAGTATATGAATATTTATTTTTAAATTAAACAAAAATAAATTAATTATATTACAAAAATATAATTTATTTTGACTTTTATAATATCATTTGTTTGCCATATGGCATTGATTTTTTTATTAACATATAAAAGATGTAACATATAAATACTTGGTGATAATTAATTATGGTGGAGTGAAGAGAAGGTGGAAGGAGAAGAAAAAATGAGAAAGAATAAAATAATATAATAATGGCTACTAGACAATAACAGATATGTGAACAGAGAATAATAATAAGAGAAAGAATAGTGTTTGGTATAGTAAGGGGATATAATAAAAGTTATAAATTAATAATTTTGAAAAATAATGAAATTAAAGAAAATTTAAAAAATTAAATATAAAATTAAAAAAGAAAAATAAAATATTTTTTATCAATTGAAATTATACATGAAGATAAAGAGTCTATTTTGATTTATATATACTCTTTTTGAATCAGAATAACTAACATGTATTTTTTTATAATCTGCAGGTAGAGTCGGATACCAGCGAGTTGACGACGGATAGGATTAGGGTTGACATATTAAAAATTCACAGGTAGGGTAGGGTTGAGTTTTAGTGAAAAATCAATTCACGGTTAGAATTAGAGTTGGATCTAAATGCTACCATACTCTATCTATTACCACCCTTAGGCGTGTTACCGAATGAGAATCTGTTTTTTCCAACATGTAGGGAACGCGTTGCTCAACACACATGCCGCATGTATGTTTAAAATTGGGTGGGGGTGAGGCTTAGTATTCATCCAAGAGACAGTGAAAGTGAAAGCTAGCATAGTAGAAGGGTTTAGGGTTTTTGAAGAAAAGAAGTTTGGTGAAAGTGTATTCATCCAAGTGGGAGTGAGAGTGAGTTTGTTGAAGAAGGTAGTGTATTTTAAAAAGAGAAAAGATTGTGCTATTTTAAGAGTGTTTTTTGATAAAACTGAGAGTGATTATAATTAATTTAAAGGAAAAAATTAGTAGTAGTGTGGTGCACGAATCCCCACACTTTGTACAACTGTACCAGCAAGTGCACTGGGTCGTCCAAGTAATACTTGAGCGAGTCAGGGTCGATTCATAAGCCCAAGCCCAAATTAAAATGAAAATTCTAGGGGCAATTTCTGGGCTTTTCAAGCCCAAATCCAACTCATTTCTGAGCCTATTATATGCAGAAATCAAGAGGAGTCAAAAGGGGGAAGAACACATAGTTTAGTTTTGATCATGCTTTAGTTAGTTTCTAGAGAGAGAGGCTCTCTCTTCTCTCTAGAATTAGGTTAGATCTAGATTAGGAGTTCTTAGATCTAGGTTTAATTCATGCTTTGATTTACTTTTCCTTTATCAATTCTTGTTCCTCTACCTTTGCTCTCTTAGATTAGTGGTTTACTTCTTATAATTCTCTACTTTTATGTTGATGCACTCTTGTTCTTCTTATTTTCCTTTAATGCAATTCATGTTTGATTTCTTTTATTGTTGATTCGCTTTATTGTTGTTGATTTATTGCAATTAGTAGTTGTAGATTTATATTTCTTGCAATTTCATTTTACTTTCCTTTTATGCCTTCCAAGTGTTTGGCAAAATGCTTGGAAGGATGCTAGAGTAGATTTTTCTCCTCTTGGCTTTGGTTGAGTAATTGAAGACTCTTGAGTTATCAAACTCCTTTGTTGATTGATAATTGGAAGTTGCTAATTGATTTGAATGACACTAACTCTAGTCTTTCCTTAGGATTTGACTAGGACTTGTGGAATCAAATTGATTATTTCCACTTGACTTTCCTTCACAGTTAGAGGTGACTAAGTGGAGTAATGGACAATTCTTGTCACAATTGAGTAGGATAACGAGGATAGGACTTCTAGTTCTCATTCCTTGCCAAGAGCTTTCTTAGCTATTAGTTTAATTCTTGCAATTTACTTTTCTTGTCCCTTATTCAAAATCCCAAAATATACAACTCATAATCAATAACAAGAACGCTTTCCTGCAATTCCTTTGAGAGATGACCTGAGGTTTGAATACTTCGGTTATTTTTATTGGGGTTTGTTACTTGTGACAACCAAATTTTTGCATGAAAGGATTGTTTGTTGGTTTAGAAACTATACTTGCAACGAGATTTTATTGTCTCTGTAGTTTCTGAGGAAGGTTCCTCTGAATGACTGCATTGCACTCCTTAGTAAGAGCTACTATTTCTACTTCCCTCCAATTTCTCTTATTGTTCAGTATTTCCTTCATGAACTTGGCATATGAAAGAATTTGTTCAAGAGCCTCTGCAAAGGGAATTTTGATCTCCAGCTTCTTAAAAGCTTCTATAAATTTGGCAAATTGCCTATCTTTTTCTGCTTTCTGGAGTCTTTGAGGGTATGGTAACTTGGCCTTGTACTCAAAGGCCATGAGTGGTACAGGGTGAGTGTCCATAGTGCCTAAAAAAGGGTCACCAACCTGCTTAGGAGAGGTGTTCCCATCACTTACACATGTCTGGTCTCCCTTGGGCTAGCATTCAATGCCTGAGCTACCCCCTTCTGGGCGTTCAACGCCTCTGATGGTACCCTGGGCTACAGCTTGTTCATCTACTGCCATTTCTTCCTCTCCCTGCCTCTTACTGTTCTGAGGCTGGGTGTTCAGGGTACTCCCTAATTGAAGAGTTTGGCACTCTTCTCTTATCTGTTAAGACAAGTGCAGTCTAGCTTGACTCAATTGTGCCTCTATATTCTTGTTAGAAGTTCGGGCTTCTTGCAACATCTCTTGCAATTTCAATGTATGTTGTGCAAGGGAGTGCAGTTGCTGGGTTAATGATTCACTTTGCTCGGGAGGGTCTGACTCAATGGACACTGTCTTAACCTCTCCTTTCATTAGAGTCTCATTAGATGAGTACAGATGCTGATTGCTGACAACTATCTCAATGAGCTCGTGAGCTTCTTCAATGGTGTTGTTCATGTGGATTGAAACACCAGCAGATTGGTCTAAGGACATCTTAGCTATATCTGTGAGTCTGTAATAGAAGATGTCTAACTTTACCCATTCTGAAAACATTTCAGTAGGGCATTTTCATAGCATCATCTTGTATCTCACCCAAGCATCATAAAGGGACTCATTATCTCCTTGTTTGAAGCCTTGGATGTCCAGTCTCAACTGGGTCAGGAACAAGAGGTTTTGAAAAAGAGGAAAGAGAAAGAAGAGTAGAAAAGAGAATAAGATAAGATAAGTAAATAACTAATCAACAAGATTTGAAAATAAAGTAAAAGATTTGATTTTGAAAATTGAATTTTGAAAATTAAATTTTTGAAAATTGAAATTTGAATTTTAAAAAAATCAAAGAAAGAATAGGATTCGAAAGAATAAGTCAAACAATATAAGATAAAATTTGAAAAGATTTGAAAAAAAGATTCGATTTTAAAATTTGAAGACTTTGAATTTTGAAATTTGAATTTTGAAAACTTAAAATTTGAAATTTTGATTTTGAATTTTGAAGTTTGAAATTTGAATTTTTGAAAATTGAATTGAATTAAGATAAGATAAGAAATTGAAATTTGAATTTCGAAAAAGGTTTGATTTTGAAATTTGAAATTAATTTAAGATAAGATAAGATAATAATTTGAAACTTAATGAGAGATAACAAAAGATAAGATAAAAATTTGGAAAAGTTTTGAATTTTAAAATTTAAAAGAAAGATAAGATAAGAAAGAATCAAATTAAAAGAAAAATATGATAAGATATAAAAATATAAGATTTGAAATTTGATTTTTGAAATTAAGATAAGATAAGATAATGATTTTGAAATTAAAATTTGAAATTTTTCTTGAAATTTTCGAAAATAATTTTTAAATAAAGATAGAAAAGATAATTTTTTATTTTTGAATTAATGAAGAAAGAGAAAAACAACCAAAAGACACAAAACTTAAAATTTTTAGATCTAAGATACTAAATTTTCGAAAATTGAAAGGAAAAACACCAAAAGATACCAAACTTAAAACTTTTTAGATCAAAACAAGAAAAAAAAAACAAGAACACTTTGAAAATAAAAAAGAACACTAAGAACAAAACTTAAAGAATTCAAAGAAAACAAGAACATGCAAAGGACACCAAACTTAAAAATTTTTGAAATCAAAACATATAATTTTCGAAATTTTGAAAAGGAAAAAATAAAGAGACACCAAACTTAAGGACTGACACACGACTCAAACAAAAGACACTTTTTTTGAAATTTTTTGGAAAAAGACACCAAGAAATTTGAAACTTTTACCAAGAACAAGAACTAAAGACACAAACAAAAGATAAAGATTAATAAAGAAAAGAAAAGATTTTTGAAGAAATTTTGAAAAAGAAAACAAGAAATAGGTAAGACTCAAAGTAAGAAAAATCAAAAGAAAATACAAAGGCAAAAACAGAAAAGGTTTTGAAAATTTTTTTGAAAGAAAACAAAAAAAATTCGAACTTTAAGCAAGAACAAGAACAAAATCAAAAGACTCAAATAAAAAGATCAAGATTAATAAAGAAAAGAAAATACTTTTGAAAGCTTTTTGAAAAGAAAATAAAAGACTCAGATAAAATAAAATTAAACCTGTAAAGAAAAAGAAATTTACTTAATCTAAGCAACAAGATAATCCGTTAGTTGTCCAAACTCGAACAATCCCCGGCAATGGCACCAAAAACTTGGTGCATGAATCCCCACACTTTGTACAAGTGTACCAGCAAGTGCACTGGGTCGTCCAAGTAATACCTGAGTGAGTCAGGGTCGATCCCACGAGAATTGTGGTTTGAAGCAAGCTATGGTTATTTTGTAGATCTTAGTCAGGCGGATAGAAGAGTTGTTGGATTTGGTTAAAAGCATAAAAGGAATAAAGATGGAATTACAAGGTTTAATTATAAGAAGATGGTTAAGGCTTGGAGATGCTTTGTTCTTCTGGATTAACTCTGGTCTTACTATCTTCTTCAATTGTGAATGATTTCTTCTATGGCAGGCTGTATGTGATCAATGTCGTACGGTCGCGGTCGCCAATCTCCTCTAGATCTGAACCCCAGGGTTAGTGTGGATCCATTCTGATTGAGGGTGAAGCTCCTGCAGTCCATTCTCCTTAATGATCCTACTCAAAACACCACAGACAAGGACGAATCTTCTGGATCAGAGAATGTTGCGCCTTTGGGTTCTAGCCTCTACCACAGAAACTCTAATCTCCCTATGCTTCGGTTGAACTGATGTCTCGAGAAGTCCCCAACGAAGTCGTGGATTAGCCGTCTAAGAGATGTATAATCAAGCTAGTAGTTCAATGCTTTCCAGTTACGTATTCACACGAACCCAAGAAGAACACGGGTGGTTGTCAGGCACGCGGTCTTAGAATGAAGAACGAAAATGATTGTCACGAGTCATCCCATTCATCAAGTTGAAGAACGAAGATACATCTTAGAATTGAATCAAACACAGATTGAAAAGAAATAGTAATACTTTTATTGATCCATAAAACTCAGCTGGGCTCCTCCCCTCAACCTAGGAGGTTTAGAAACTCATACTGATAGAGAACACAATATGTAAAACAAAAATATGGCAGATCTTCTCTTGTCTGATTCGAAGATCAAGTGTTAAAAGTCTTTAAATACTAAACTAATGACTAAGGATTACATAAAAAAGGTTAAAACAGTCTTTTAGTGCTAAAATCTACTTCTGGGGCCCACTTGGTGACTGTTTGGGCTGAGCTTTGATGAGATCCACGTGCTAGGAGGCCTCTAAGGCGTTGAACGCTAGCTAGGGGGTCCTCTTTGGGCGTTTGGACGCTGGTCTTCTCCTTGTGGGCGTTGGACACCTGGACTAGGGCAGGAGGCTAGTGTTGGACGCTAGGTTTGGGCCTTCAAAACTTTGCCTCGGATTAGAAGGCTCAAAACTGGCGTCCAACGCCAGCTACCTGCCCCCTTCCAGGCGTCCAGCGCCCAATGAGCAGAGACCAATGTACAAATGCCCAAAGAGGACCCACTTGCTGGCATTCCATGCCCAAGAGACCTCTTAACACGTGGATCTCATCAAAGCTCAGCCCAAACATTCACCAAGTTGGCCCCAGAAGTGGATTTTAGCACTAAATAGACTGTTTTACACTTACTAGTCATTTGTTTAGTATTTAAGGGATTTTATTTATGTAATTCATACTTTTTTGACAATCTTCGATTCAAGAGAGAATTATACATGTTTTACTTTCAGTATGAGCTTCTAAACATCCTAGGTTGAGGGGAGGAGCCCTGCTGAGTCCTATGAACTAATAAAAGTATTACTGTTTCTCCTTCGATCTGTGTTTGATTTATCTCTAAGATGTATAATCCGATCTTCATCATAGTGAACAGGATGAATACTTGGCAGGAAAGCACGAGCCAACAGCTATGTTTATGCATCTCTCAGACGGCTAATTCACGACTTCGTTGGGGACTTCTCGATTTCCGGTTCAGTCAATTTTCGGAGAGATTAAGGTCTCCGTGGTATAGGCTAGAATCCTAAGAAGCAGCATCCTCTGATCCGGAAGATTCGACCTTGTCTGTGGCGTTTTGAGTAGGATCACTAAGAGAATGGATTGCTATGCGCTTTACCCTTCGTCAGATTGGATGACCACGACCAATGGCGTTCAATCTGTAGTAGAGGAGATCAATGACCATGGGCAATGGCTTTGATCCCATACAACCTGCCATAGAAGAAGATCATTCACAAGCAGAGAAGACAGTAATACCAGAGTTAATTCAGAAAGACAAAGCAACTCCAATCCTTAACCCCATTCCTATCAATATTTTCTACCTCTCTTTCTTTATTCAGCATTAAATAGTTTCTCTTTATGAATAAAAACATATAAACCTTCTAATTTGCGTAGACTAAGACCTACAAGATAACCATAGCTTGCTTCAAGCCACAATCCTCATGGGATCGACCCTGACTCGCTCAGGTATTACTTGGACGACCTAGTGCACTAGCTGGTACTGCTGTACGAGAGTGTGGGGTTCGTACGCACTAAGTTTTTGTCACCGTTGCCGGGGATTGTTGAGTTTAGACAAACAGACGGATTGTCTTGCTTCCTAGATTAGGTAATTTTTAATTTTGTTAGCTTTTCTACTTTTATTTTCTTCTTCCTATTTTTTTGAAAACTTTAAAAAAAATTTTCAAAAATATTTTTCTTTTCTTTGTTCAATTTTTGTTCATGGTACTGAGTCTTGCATGTTCTTGTTTTCTGTTTTTCAATTCCAAAAATTTTAAAACTTCTTCCTAAACCTTTTTCAAGAAATATTTATCTTTTCTCTGTTTGAGTCTTTGTTTGTGTTCTTGGTTTGAGTCTTTGAGTCATTTATTTTTATTTTCTTCTTCTCTAATTTTCAAAAAATTCAAAAACCTTTTCAACAATATTTTTCTTTTCTTTGTTTAATCTTTGTTCTTTGTTTGAGTATAGTGTTCTTGTTGAATCTTTTACTTTTATTTTTCCTTCTCTATTTTTTTTCAAAAATTTCAAAAAGGTTTTTCAAAAATAATTTTATTTTCATTGTTCAATTGGTTAGAGCGTTGTGCTTAGGTTCTTGGTAATTGTTGTTCCTTTGAGTATTTCTTTCTAAAAATTTTTCAAAAATAATTTTTCTTTGGTTGAATCTTGTTTCAATTTTTAAGTTTGGTGTTTTCTTGTTATTTTTCTTTTAATTTTCGAAAATTTGCTTTTGGTTTTCTAAAAATTTTAAGTTTGATGTTCTTTTTATGTTCTTGTGTTCTTTGAGTCTTTGAATTTTCTTTTTCGTGTTTTTGTGAGTCTTCAAAGTTCTTGAGTCTTTTATGTGTTTTGATCTTAAAATTTTAAAGTTTGTTGTCCCCTTGTGTTTTCTTCCAAAATTTTTGAAAATTAGGGGTGCTAGATCTAAAAATTTTAAGTTTCGTGTTTTTTGTGTGTTTTTCTCTTTCTTCATTAAATTCAAAAAAATTCAAAAAAATATCTTTTCTAACTTAATTCAAACCATAATTTTCGAAAATCTCATTAAAAATTCAGATTTTAAT
Source organism: Arachis ipaensis (assembly GCF_000816755.2). Lineage (NCBI taxonomy): Eukaryota > Viridiplantae > Streptophyta > Magnoliopsida > Fabales > Fabaceae > Arachis > Arachis ipaensis. The sequence continues at coordinate 91,498,586 of NC_029789.2, forward strand.
TTCAAATTTTTATCTTATCATATCTTAGTTGTCAAGTTTTCAAAAATCAAATCTTTTCAAAATTAAAAATCTTATCTTTTTCAAAATTTAAAAATCTTATCTTATCTTTTTCAAATTTAAATTTTAAAATCTTATCTTTTTAAAATCAAATTCAAATCTTTTTAATTTCATATCTTATCTTTTTCTAATTTCAAATTTCAAATTTCAAAATCTTTTCTTATCTTCTATCTTATTTTAATTTTAAATCTTTTTCTTAATTAATATCTTATCTTCTCTCTCTTCTATTTCAAAACTTCCTAACTAACTCATCCCTTCCATAATTTTCAAAAAAATATCTCCTTCTTCTCGTTCTTCTTTTTCAAAACTATCTAACTAACTCTCGTCTCTCTTAATTTTCGCAAACTTTTCCTCTTGTCTCTCTTCTATTTTTCAAAAATTTAACATTTAAATTTTAAATTCTTTTAAATTTTTAACTTTAATTTAAAAAAATAATTAAATAAATAAATAAAATAAAAACAAAAAAAATTTAATTCTTATTTACTTTTTCTATTTATACTTCTTCTCTTCTCATCTCTACTCATATCATTCTTCTTCTTCCCCCTCTCTATTATTCCTTCTCATCTTAATTATTTCTATCCCTATTTTCAATGTATCCTTCTTCTACTTCTTCTATTTCTTTTACTCTATCTTCTTCTTCTCTCTTCACATCTGACTTTAAAGAGGAGCTTCTTGCCAATTGGAAAAAAGAGCTTTCTTATTTTCCATCTTTTTTCTTTTTTCTTGTTTATGACCAGGAACAGGGATAAAGAACCCCTCTTGACTCCTGATCCTGAACCTGAGAAGACTCTAAGGAAGCATTTACAACAAGCTAAAGCACAACACTCCAGAAGAGATCTTTCAGAAAGTTTTGAATAAGAACAGGGAGACATGGCCGAACCACAAGAGGAGCCCAGAAAGGTCCTTGGTGACTTCACCATGCCTACCTCTGACTTTTATGGCAGAAGTATCTCTGTACCTGCCATTGGAGCTAACAATTTTAAGCTTAAGCCTCAGTTAGTCTCTCTTTTACAGCAGAACTGCAAATTCCATGGACTTCCACTGGAAGATCCACATCAGTTCTTAGCTGAATTCTTACAGATCTGTGATACTGTAAGAACTAATGGAGTGGATCCTGAAGTCTACAAGCTGATGCTCTTTCCATGGTTAATGCTTTTCTTGCTAGGTTCTTTCCTCCTCAAAGGATGAGTAAGATTAGAGTGGAAGTTTAAACCTTCAGACAAAGAGAAGGAGAATCCCTCTATGAAACTTGGGAAAGATACAAGCAGCTGATTAGGAGATGTCCTCCTGACATGCTCTCAGAATGGTCCATCATAGGCGTGTTCTATGATGGCTTGTCTGAGATATCCAAGATTTCCTTGGATAGCTCTGCAGATGGATCCCTCCACTTGAAGAAAACACCTACAGAAGCAAGAGAACTCATTGAAATGATTGCTAACAACCAGTTTATGTACACTTCTGAAAGAAATCCTGTAAACCATGGAATCTCTTAGAAGAAAGGAGTTCATGAATTTGAGACTCTGAATGCCATCTTGGCTCAGTATAAGATCTTGACTCAACAGGTCAACATAATCTCTCAACATCTAACTGGGATACAAATTGTAGCTGGCAGTGCTCAGGAAGCTTCTCCTGAAGAAGAAGCTTATGATCCTGAGCAACCCACCATGGAGGAGGTGAATTACATGGGAGAACCCTATGGAAATACTTACAACCCTTTATGGAGGAACCATCCCAATCTTTCATGGAAGATCAACAGAAACCTAAGCAAGGTTTTAATAATCAAGGTGGTAGGAACCAGAATAGGTTCAATAACAGACCACCATTCCCATCTTCTCAAGGGAATATGAAAACCTCTAAGCAGAGCCTCTCTGACTTAATTACCCTGGTTTCCAACCTCTCTAAGACCACTCATAGTTTCATTAACGAAACAAGGTCCTCCATTAGAAGCTTGGAGGTGCAAGTTGGTCAACTGAGCAAGAGGATCCCTGAGATTCCTCCTGAAATTCTTCCCAGTAACACTGAGGTTAATCCTAGAGAAGAGTGCAAGGCCATAACTATGGAAGACATGGCCGAATTAGGGGAGAACCGGAAGGTGTTGAACGCTAGTAAAGAAGCCTTCATTGGGCGTTCAATGCCCAAATTGGTAGCAAGCCTGGCACTGAACACCAGTGAGGAACCCCTCACTGGGCGTTCAACGCCCATCCTGGTAGTAGAGCTGGTGTTGAACGCCAGCCAAGGAGCACTGGCTGGGCGTTCAATGCCCAAACACCCAGGCTTCTTGGCATTGAATGCCAGTGAGAAACCCCTCACTGGGCGTTCAACGCCCAACCATGCAGCCATTCTGGCACTGAATGCCAGTGAGGAACCCCTCACTAGGCATTTAAAGCCCACTCACCTAGGGAGGCTGACATTGAACGCCAGCAAGAACATCCCTGCTGGGCATTCAATGCCTAGAATGCTAGAGGGACTGCGTTTAACGTCAGTCAGGGTGGACAGCAAGGGTGTTCAACATCCGAAGAGCTTACAGAGCTGGCATTGAACACCATTCAAAGCACACTCTTTGAGTGCTTGAATCCCACTCAAGAACCCTCTAGCCCAGAACCAAAGGAAAGCATAAAGACCATTGAGGTTTCCTTTCAATGCACTTCTACAGTGCATGAGTTCTGATGGCTTCTCATCCTCAAGTGAGGATGACGACACTAGGGAAGAGCAAGTTGCTCGGTACCTAAGATCTCTTATGAAGCTAAATGCCAAATTATTTGGTACAAAGCTTTTGGAGAAAGAACCTCCACTGCTTACCAAAGAACTCCATGCTTTGGTTCAGCAAGAGCTACCTCAGAAGCTTCCAGATCCTGGACGCTTTCGGATTCATTGCACCATAGGCACCATGACCTTTGAAAAGGCTCTATGTGACCTAGGGTCAAGCATTAACCTCATGCCACTCTCTGTAATGGAGAAACTGGGCATCATTAAGGTACAATCTGCAAACATCTCACTAGAGATGGCAAATAAGACAATGAAGAAGCCATATGGCTTAGTAGAGGATATCTTGGTTAAAGTTAAAAACTACTACATCCCTGCAAACTTTATTGTCTTGGACATTGGAGAGGATGAGGATGACTGTGTCATCCTTGGAAGAACCTTCTTAGCAACTGCAAAAGCCATGATCAATGTAGCTAAGGGAGAAATGGTTTTCCAATTAGGAGAGGACTATATCTTATTCAAGATGTCCAATCCCAATTCTCCATCTGATAAGAAAGAGATAAATGTGCAACACCTAGTGTTCCAACCCTCTCTTTCTGTGCAGAGCTTTACAGAGCCCCCAAACATCAATTCTAAGTCTGGTGTTGGGCAACCCTCAACAAGCTCTAAGCACAAAGGTACTAAAAAGAAAGTACCTAAAGGATGGAAGGATAAGAAAGTTCCAACTGAAGGCCTCTTACCTGGCATGAGGGTTATCTTCACTAAGAAGTCAGCCTTACCACATACAGTGAGTCGTGTCCTGTCTCTAGAGCATGTGGAGCTCATTCGTTAGAGGACAGAAAAAAATTCACTGTAAGGGGCAAAAATCTGAGCCCTTACTCACCTCCTTAAGGAGCTAAAGGTCAAGCTAGTGACGTTAAAGAAGTACTTGTTGGGAGGCAACCCAACCTTACCCAACCACATTATTTTCTTTTGTTTTATTTTTCTTTTAGTTGTTCGAGTCATGATCATATGCAGCATTTAGTCAAGAGACAGAATTTCATAGCAGTGAAAACAGAACACTCTAGATGGAGTGTTAAAGTTGAATGCCAGCCAGGGTATCCCTGCTGGGCGTTCAACGCCCATCATGGGCAGCATTGCTGGCATTGAATGCCAGCCAGAGAGCAGCCCCTGGGCGTTCAAATGCCAATGCACAGATGCAGAGAAATTAGATTTCCCAGCCTCTCAGGACCAGTAGGTTCCATAGATGCTCCACCTACCCCACCTTCTTCTACTATACTTTGCTCGAGGACGAGCAAATGGTTTTTGACTTCTACCACTCCTAAGTATGGAAGAAGAGGATGGAGCAAACTAGGAAGCATGGACAAGAGCCTGTGCAGCCGCCTCAACAAAGACAAAGGAATGACATTGAAGAGATCAAGAACTACATTGGATCCTCAAGGAGAAGCACTAGCCACCATTATTCAGGTGGATTCGTTCTCTTTACGCCCCTTTCCTGTTATTTTTCTATTTTTTGCCTGTTTATTTATCTGTTCTCTTGTTCTAGTTGCATGATCATTTGCACTGATGTCTTAAAAGTTGTAAAATATTCTATATATCTCTCACCTTGCTTAAATAAAAAAAAATTATTGAAAAGAATTGAGAGATGCATGAATTTCAAGTTTAAAATAAGATTAGTTTAATTATGTTGATGTGGTGTCATTTTCTTTTGTTTTCTGAATGTATGAAATAAACACTGCATGTTTGAAGTTGAAATTTTAGAATGTTGGCTCTTAAAAGAATAAGGAAAAAGGAAAAATATTATTGATAATCTGAAAAATCTAAAAATTGATTCTTGAAGCAAGAAAAAGCAGCAAAAAGCAAAAGAAAAAGCATATTGCAAAAGAAAAAAAATTATTATGCATGCGAAAAAAAGAAAAAAAATGGCGAAAAAGAAAAAAAAATAAAAAGCAGAAAAATCCATTACTGCCCAAAAATGTAGGAAAAGGAGGGTAGATTAAAAAAGCCAATAACCCTTTAAACCAAAAGGCAAGGGTAAAAGGACCCAAGGCTTTGAGCATCTATGGATAGGAGGGCCCAAAGGAATAAAATCCTGGCCTAAGCGGCTCAACTAAACTGTCCCTAACCATGTGCTTGTGGCGTGAAGGTGTCAAGTGAAAAGCTTGAGACTGAGCTGTTAAAGTCGTGGTCCAAAGCAAAAAGAGTGTACTTGAGAACTCTAGACACCTCTATCTGGGGACTCTAGCAAAGCTGGGTCACAATCTGAAAAGGTGCACCTAGTTAAAGTGTTTGTGGCATTATTGTATCCGGGGGTAATACTGGAAAACAAGGTGCTTAGGGTCACGGCCAAGACTCTGAAAGCTGTGTTCAAGAATCAAAATAAGCTTAACTAAGAGAGTTAATAATATCATCTAGATTCTAAGTTCCTATGGATGCCAACATCTTTGAGTTTCAATGGATAGTGAGATGCCAAAACTATTCAGAAGCAAAAAGCTACTAAGTCCCACTCATCTGATTGTAACTAAGCTTCATTTGAAACTTAGAAATTTATTGTATCTTAATTTTTTTTATCCTACTGTATTTTTAGTTGCTTGGGGACAAGCAACGGTTTAAGTTTGGTGTTGTGATGAGCAGATATTTTATACGCTTTTTGGCATCACTTTCATATAGTTTTTAGTGTGTTTTATTTAGTTTTTATTGCGTTTTTATAGGTTTTAGTGTTAAAATCATATTTTTGAATTCTAATATGAGTTTTTGTGTTTTTGGAAAATTTCAGGTATTTTCTGGCTAAAATTAAGGAGCTAGAGCAAAAGTCATTCAAAGACAGAGAAAGTACTGCAGATGCTGTCCAAATCTGATCTGCCTGCATTCGGAAGACCAGCAATATATAATAGTTCATACTTTGCTTCGGATTAGAAGGCTCAAAACTGGCGTCCAACGCCATCTACCTGCCCCCTTCCAGGCATCCAGTGCCCAAAGAGCGGAGACCAATGTACAAACGCCCAAAGAGGACCCCCTAGCTAGCGTTCCATGCCCAAGAGACCTCCTAGCATATGTATCTCATCAAAGCTCACCCGAAACACTCACAAAGTGGGCCCCAGAAGTGGATTTTAGCACTAAATAGACTATTTTACCCTTACTAGTCATTTGTTTATTATTTAAGGGATTTTATTATTTATGTAATTCATACTTTTTTGAAAATATTTTATTCAGGAGAGCATTATACACATTTTACTTTCAGTATGAGTTTTTAAACCTCCTAGGTTGAGGGGAGGAGCGTTGCTGAGTCTTATGAATTAATAAAAGTATTAATGTTTCTTCTTCGATCCGTGTTTGATTATCTCTAAGGTGTATAATCCGATCTTCATCATGGTGAACAGGATGATCTAATCAATTAGCTCTTTTCATCAAATTAAGACAAACGTGCCTGACAAACACCCGTGTCTACTTGGGTTCATATGAATACTTGGCAGGAAAGCACGAGCCAACAGCCATGTTTATGCATCTCTCAGAAGGCTAATCCACGACTTCATTGGGGACTTCTCGAGACACCAATTCATCCAATTTCTGGGGAAATTAGGGTCTCCATGGTATAGGCTAGAATTCTAAGAAGCAGCATCCTCTGATCCGGAAGATTTGACCTTGTCTATGGCGTTTTGAGTAGGATCGCCAAGAGAATGGACTGCTATGCGCTTTACCCTTCGTCAGATTGGATGACCATGGCCAATGGTGTTCAATCTATAGCAGAGGAGATCAATGACCACGGGCAATGGCTTTGATCACATACAGCCTGCCATATAAGAAGATCATTCACAAGCAGAGAAGACAGTAATACCAGAGTTAATTCAGAAAGAGAAAGCAACTCCAATCTTTAACCCTATTCCTATTAGTATTTTCTACCTCTCTTTCTTTATTCAGCATTAAATAGTTTCTCTTTATGAATAAAAACATATAAACCTTCTAATTTTCCTTGACTAAGACCTGCAAGACAACCATAGCTTGCTTCAATCCACAATCCTCGTAGGATCGACCCTGACTCACTCAGTTATTACTTGGACGACCCAGTGCACTTGCTGGAACTGCTGTACAAGAGTGTGGGGTTCGTACGCACCATACGTTCATTGGGAGACTAGTTCACGAAATTTTGATTACACTTTTCACAACTCCGCACAATTGACCAGCAAGTGCACTGGGTCGTCCAAGTAATACCTTACATGAGTAAGGGTCGATCCCACAGAGATTGTCGGCTTGAAGCAAGCTATGGTTATTTTGTAAATCTTAGTCAGGAGATTTATGATAAGAGTGATTATATTTATGAAAAATAAACAACATGAAATAAATAATACTTGAGATTCAGTAAGATGCCCTATCATCTGAATCTCTGCTTTCCAATTGTCTTCTTCTCCAAACACGCATGGCTTCCTTCAATGGCAAGCTGTATGATCCTCTCAGATGAAAACAAATCCATATGCGCTGTCACCGCATGGCTAATCATCTGTCGGTTCCCACTAGCGTCGGAATAGGACCCTTGTCCTTTTGCACACTGTCACTGTGCCCAACATTTGCAGGTTTGAAGCTCGTCACAGTCATCCCTTCCCAGATCCTACTCGGAATACCACAGACAAGGTTTAGACTTTCTGGATCCCAGGAATGCTGCCAATTGGTTCTAGCCTATACCACGAAGGTTCTAACCTCCGGACTTGGTCCGTGGATTAGAAACCCAAGAGATATGCACTCAAGCTGTCGTCCAATGACTACGTTGAGCTTAGATAGAATGGGAGTGTTTGTCAGGCACACATTCATAGGTTGAGGATAATGATGAGTGTCACAGATCATCATATTCTCCATATTGAAGTACGAGTGAGTATCTTAGAATAGAATTAAGTGTGATTGAATAGAAAACAGTAGTAATTGCATTAATCCATTGAAACACAGCAGAGCTCCTCACCCCCACCTATGGAATTTAGAGACTCATGTCGTCAAGGATACAATATGGAATGTAAACATGTCATGAGTTACAAAATCAATCTCTAAAAGTAGTTTTTATACTAAACTAGTAAATTAGGTTTACAGAAAATGAGTAACTAAGTGCAGATAGTGCAGAATTCTACTTCTGGGACCCACTTGGTGTGTGCCTAGGCTGAGCTTTCAAGCTTTCACGTTCATATACCCAAATTTGGCGTTAAATGCCACCCTGGGTGCCAGAATGGGCGTTTAACGCCGAAAAAGGTGCCAGTTCTGGCGTTTTACACCAGAAAGTTTTAGGCTGACTTTGGTCGCCGGTTTGGGCAATCAAATCTCGGGCAAAGTATGAACTATTATATATTTCTGGAAATCCCAAGATGTCTACTTTCCAACGAATTTGAGAGCGCGCCAATTGGGCTTCTGTAGCTCGAGAAAATCCATTTCGAGTGCAGGAGGGTCAGAATCCAACAGCATCTGCAGTCCTTTTTCAGCCTCTGAATCAGATTTTTGCTCAAGTCCCTCAATTTCAGCCAGAAAATACCTAAAATTATAGAAAAACATACAAATTCATAGTAAAGTCCAGAAATGTGAATTTTGAATAAAAACTAATAAAAATATAATAAAAAATGACTAAAACATACTAAAAAGTATGTAAAAATAATGCCAAAAAGGGTATAAATTATTCGCTCATCACAACATCAAACTTAAATTGTTGCTTGTCCCCAAGCAACTAAAAAAAATAGGATAAAAAGAAGATAATGTACAATGAATTTCAAATATCAATGAAGGTCAGTTCCAATTAGATGAGTGGGACTAATAGCCTTTTTGCTTCCGAACAGTTTTGGCATCTCACTTTATCCTTTGAAGTTCAGAATGATTGGCATCTATAGGAACTCAGAATTCAGATAGTGTTATTGATTCTCTTAGTTCAGGATGTTGATTCTTGAACACAACTACTTAATGAGTCTTGGCCGTGACCCTAAGCATTTTGTTTTCCAGTATTACCACCGGATACATAAATGCCACAGACACATAACTGGGTGAACCTTTTCAGATTGTGACTCAGCTTTGCTAGAGTCCCCAGTTAGAGGTGTCCAGAGCTCTTAAGAACACTCTTTTTGCTTTGGACCATGACTTTAACCACTCAGTCTGAAGCTTTTCACTTGACACCTTCACGCCACAAGTACATGGTTAGGGACAGCTTGGTTTAGCCGCTTAGGCCAGAATTTTATTCCTTTGAGCCCTCCTATCCATTAATGCTCAAAGACTTGGATCCTTTTTACCCTTGATTTTTGGTTTAAAGGGCTATTGGCTTTTTCTGCTTACTTTTTCTTTTTTTTTTCTTTTTCTCTCTTTTTTTTTGCAAGCTTTTTGTTTTTCATTGCTTTTTCTTGCTTCAAGAATCAATTTTATGATTTTTCATATTATCAATAACAATTCTCCTTTTTCATTATTCTTTCAAGAGCCAACAATTTTAACATTCATAAACAACAATATCAAAAATATGCACTGTTCAAGCATTCATTCAGAAAACAAAAAGTATTGCCACCACATCAAAATAATTAGATTATTTTCAAGATATAATTCGAAATTCATGTACTTCTTTTTCTTTTTCAGAAAAACTTTTTTTCATTTAAGAAAGGTGAAGGATTCATAGGACATTCATAGTTTTAAGACATAGACTCTAAACTTTATTGATCATGAAATAAAAATAAGACATGAAATAAACATAGAAGCAGACAAATAATAATAAAAGAAAGAAAATTAAAGACATAAAAATAAATAACTCTAATACTAATGCTCATGTAACTCTTAAAATAGATCTCTAATAACAAAAGTTGTCACAGAGTTAGGACTCAACAACCTGTATTGGGATAGGCAAGTGCTCCTTCAATTTGTAGGACGCCTGGCTCTTCAAGGGACAGCTTCTGGCGCTTTAGTTCCTGTAGTTCATGCCCTTACTTCTCTTGTTCTCTGAGTAGTTTGCAGAGCATGCTGTTCTGATTCTGCTGCTCTTCTTTGAGTTGATCTATAGATTCTTGCAGCTTGTTGACAGATGCTTCTAAGCGGGCCCAATAGTCAAATTGAGGAATTTCTGGGAGGAGCTCATGCGCCCTCCTTTTGATGAGGTTGTCTTGAACTTGAGGTCCATCCATCACCCTTTTGGTGATTGAGTGTTCGACTGGGATATACTCATCAACACCTATTTGTACTCCCGCATCTTTACATAACAGACTGATCAAGCTTGGGTAGGACAATTTGGCTTCAGTGGATTCCTTGTTTGCAATTGTGTAAATTTCACAAGGAATTAATTGATGGACCTCCACTTCTTTTCCCAGCATAATACAGTGGATCATCACTGCTCTTTTGATAGTGACTTCAGAGCGGTTACTGGTGGGGAGTATGGATCACCCAATGAAATCCAGCCAGCCCCTTGCAACTGGCTTGAGGTCTCCTCTCTTCAGTTGGTTTGGGATACCTTTTGAATTGGTTATCCACTTGGTTCCAGGGAGGCATATGTCCTTTAGAACTTGATCCAACTTTTTATCTTTAGCCATTCTCCTGTTAAAAGGATTCTGGATCATCCTACAAGTGAGGAAGTTTTAGGACTTCTCTCACTTTGTCAAGATGGAAGTAGACAATCCTCCCTCTGACTATGGTTTGAAAAGTGTGGAAGGCAGTTCCCTCCATTCTTTGCTTATCTGTCAGCCACATATTTGCATAGGATTCCTGGATCATGTTTCTTCCCACATTCATCTCAGGATTAGCTAGGATTTCCCAGCCTCTGTTTTGAATCTGTTCTTGGATCTCCAGATATTCGTCTTCTTTCAGATCGAACTTGACTTCCGGGATCACTAATCTTCTGCACACTATTTTAAAGTAATGATCTGCATGTTCTTTGGTGCAAAATGTCTCATGCATCCATTGTGATTTTGGATTGTTTTCTTTCTTGCCTCTTGGAGTGGTTTGTTTTCCTTTGGGTGCCATGATCTTGGTCAGTGATCACGAAAAATCACACCAAATTAGAGGTTTACTTGTCCCCAAGCAAAAGCACAGAAAGAAGATGATTAGATGGAGAAAATGATTCAAATGATGGAGGAGGGGTGATGGCCGAATGTATAAATAGAGGGAAGGGAGGGTATGGTTTCGAAAATTTAAAAAGAAAAAGATATGATTGAAAGATATGATTGATAAAAGATAAACATGATATGCAAAAGAGAAGATTGTTTTCAAAATTTAAGCGATATGAAGAAGATATGGGGAAGTTAAATCTGAATTTTTGTTTATGTATCTAAGAAATAAAAGATAATATGAATGAATTAAAAAGATTTGAAAAGAAATTGGGATGTTGAATGAGTTTTTGAAAAGGATTTGAAAAGAATTTGAAGGAGAATTAAAAGGAATATATAGGATTATGAATTATTGTTAATGGAAGATAGAAATTGAATGTTTGTAATGTTTAGATGCAGAAAATTTTGAATTAAAACAAGAAAATTCGAAAAAATTTGGATTGAAAACGAAATTACCTATCCCCTGTCTGTTCTGGCGTTAAACGCCTAGAATGATATCCATTTTGGCGTTTAACGCCCATCTGGTGGCCATTTCGGGCGTTTAATGCCCAGCCACATACCCTGGCTGGCATTAAACGCCAGAAATTCTTCTTCACTGGGCATTTTTCTAAACGCCCAGAATGCTGCCTATTCTGGCGTTTAACACCCAGAATGATACCTTTACTGGTGTTAAACGCCCAGAATGGTAGCCATTCTGGCGTTTAATGCCCAGTTTGCCTCCTTACTGGCGTTTTGACGCCAGTGAGCTCCTTTTCTCTGTGATTTCTCTGCTTTATGTCTTGAACCTCCATTTTCCTGACTTTTTTTACTGAAAATATATTAATTAATAAGGAATACAAAATTAAAAAGACTTATCTAACTGTTACAAACATCTAATTATTGATAATGGCTGGGTTGCCTCCCAGCAAGCGCTTCTTTACTATCTTTAGCTGGACTTTACTGAGCTTTCAACTTAGTCTCAGCTTTGAGCATTCTTGCTCAATATTGCCTTCAAGATAATGTTTGATTCTTTGTCCATTAACAATGAACTTTTTGTCAGAATCAATATCTTGAAGTACTACATAGCCATATGGTTACACACTTGTAATCACATATGGGCCCCTCCACCGGGATTTTAATTTCCCGGGGAACAATTTGAGCCTAGAGTTAAACAGCAGGACCTTCTGTCCTGTCTCAAAGACTCTAGATGACAGCCTTTTGTCATGCCATATTTTTGCTTTCTCCTTATAAATTTTGGCATTTTCGAAAGCATTGAGTCTGAATTCTTCCATCTCAATCAACTGGACTAATCTCCTCTCTCCAGCTACCTTAGTATCAAGGTTTAGGAACCTGGTTGCCCAGTAGGCCTTGTGTTCCAGTTCCACTGGCAGATGACAGGCTTTTCCATACACAAGCTGGTATGGAGAGGTCCCTATAGGAATTTTGAATGCTGTTCTATATGCCCACAGAGCATCATCTAGACCTCTTGCCCAATCCTTTCTACGAGCATTTACAGTCCGCTCGAGGATTCATTTTAGCTCTCTATTTGAGACTTCAGCCTACCCATTTGTCTGTGGATGATATGGAGTCGCCACTTTATGGTTAATTCCATATCGGACCAGAGCAGAGTCAAGCTGTTTATTGCAGAAATGAGTGCCTCCATCGCTGATCAGTATCCTAGGGACACCGAACCTGCTGAAGATATGCTTCTGGAGGAACTTCATCACTGTTTTAGTATCATTAGTGGGTGTTGCAATTGCCTCTACCCATTTAGATACATAGTCTACTGCCACCAGAATATAAGTGTTTGAGTATGATGGTAGGAAAGGCCCCATGAAGTCAATACTCCATACATCAAACAACTCAATCTCTAAGATCCCTTGTTGAGGCATGGCATAACCGTGAGGTAGATTACTAGCTCTCTGGCAACTGTCACAGTTACGTACAAACTCTCGGTAGTCTCTATAGAGAGTAGGCCAGTAGAAGCCACACTGGAGAACCTTGGTGGCTGTTCGCTCACCTCCGAAATGTCCTCCATATTATGATCCATGGCAATGCCATAGGATTTTCTATGCCCCTTCTCTAGGTACACATCTACGGATCATTCCGTCTGCACACCTCTTAAAGAGATATGGTTCATCCCACAAGTAGTATTTTGCATCAAAAATCAATTTTTTCGTTTGCACCTTGCTATACTCTTTAGGTATGAACCTCACAGCTTTATAGTTTGCAATATCTGCAAACCATGGTACTTCCTGAATGGCAAAGGGTTGCTCATCCGGGAAGGTTTCAGAGATCTCAGTAGGAGGGAGGGACGCTCCTGCTACTAGTTCTATTCTGGACAGGTGATCTGCTACTTGGTTCTCTGTCCCTTTTCTGTCTCTTATTTCTATATCAAACTCTTGCAGAAGCAACACCCATCTTTTGAGTCTGGGTTTTGAATCCTGCTTTGTGAGGAGATATTTTAGAGCAGCATGGTCAGTGTACACAATCACTTTTGATCCTACTAAATAAGATCTGAACTTGTCAATGGCATAGACTACTGCAAGCAACTCCTTTTCTGTGGTTGTGTAATTTTTCTGTGCATCATTTAAAACACGACTAGCATAATAAATGACATTCAGACGCTTGTTATGCCTCTGTCCTAACACTGCACCAATGGCATGGTCACTGGCATCACACATTAGTTCGAGTGGTAATGTCCAGTCTGGTGCAGAAATAACTGGTGCTGTGACCAGCTTAGCTTTCAGAGTTTCAAACGCCTGCATACACTCCGTGTCAAAGTCAAATGGAATGTTAGTAGCTAGCAGATTACTCAGAGGTTTTGCAATTTTTGAAAAAACCTTTATAAACCTCCTATAGAATCTTGCATGCCCCAGAAAGCTTCTGATTCCCTTAATATTGGCAGGTGGTGATAATTTTTCAATTACCTCTACCTTAGCTTGATCCACCTCTATTCCCTTGTTCGAAATTTTGTGCCCAAGGACAATTCCTTCAGTCACCATAAAGTGACATTTTTCCCAGTTTAAAACCAGGTTAGTCTCTTGGCACCTTTTTAGAACAAGTGCTAGATGGTCAAGGCAGGAGCTGAATGAGTCTCTAAATACTGAGAAGTCATCCATGAAGACTTCCAGAAACTTCTCTACCATATCAAAGAATATAGAGAGCATGCACCTCTGAAAGGTTGCAGGTGCATTGCACAAACCAAATGGCATCCTTCTGTAGGCAAATACTCCAGATGGACATGTGAATGCTGTTTTCTCTTGGTCTTAAGGGTCTACTACAATTTGGTTGTAACCTGAATAGCCATCCAAAAAGCAGTAATATTCATGACTTGCTAATCTCTCTAGCATCTGGTCTATGAATGGTAAAGGAAAATGATCATTCCTGGTGACTGTATTGAGCCTTTTGTAGTCAATACAGATACGCCACCCTGTAACTGTTCTTGTAGGAACCAGTTCATTTTTTTCATTATGAACCACTGTCATGCCTCCCTTCTTGGGGATAACTTGGACAGGGCTCACCCAGGAGCTATCAGAAATAGGATAAATAATCCCAGCCTCCAGTAACTTAGTGACCTCTTTCTGCACTACCTCCTTCATGGTTGGATTTAGCCGCCTCTGTGGTTGAACTACTTACTTAGCATCATCCTCCAATAGGATCTTATGCATGCATCTTGCTGGGCTAATACCCTTAAGATCACTTATGGACCACCCAAGAGCTGTCTTGTGTGTCCTTAGCACCTGAATTAGTGCTTTTTCTTCCCGTGGATTTAAAGCAGAGCTTATGATCACCGAAAAAGTGTCACCTTCTCTTAGAAATACATATTTCAGGGATGGTGGCAGTGGTTTGAGCTCGGGTTTAGGAGGCTTATCCTCTTCCTGAGGAATTTTCAGAGGTTCTTCTATTCTCTCTGGTTCCTTCAGATCAGGCTGAACATCTTTAAAAATGTCCTCTAGCTCTGATTTGAGACTCTCAGTCATATTGACCTCCTCCACCAAGGAGTCAATAACATCTGCGCTTAGGCAGTCTTTTGGTGTGTCTAGATGCTGCATAGCTTTGACAGCATTCAACATAAACTCATCCTCATTGACTCTCAGAGTTATCTCTCCTCTTTGGACGTCAATGAGGGTTCGTCCAGTTTCCAGAAAAGGTCTTCCTAGAATGAGAGTTGCACTCTTGTGCTCCTCCATTTCCAGCACTACAAAGTTAGTAGGAAAGGCAAATGGCCCAACCTTGACAATCATGTCCTCGATTATGCCTGATGGGATTTTTATGGAGCCATCAGCAAGTTGGAGGCATATCCAGGTTGGTTTAACTTCATCAGTCAAACCAAGCTTTTTGATAGTGGATCCAGATATTAGGTTGATTGACGTTGGGATTTTTGCCAGTAAAGAAGTTCATAAAAATAGTCGCGTTGTAGATATAGTCTCTAAACCAACAAAAATCCCTTCGTTCAAACGTTTTGGTTGTCACAAGTAACAAACCCCTTTTAAAATTGATAACTAAGTATTTTAAACCTCGGGTCGTTTTCTCAAGGAACTGCAGGGAAGTATGTTCTTATTATTGGTTATGGAGGTTGTAAAATCAGGGTTGAGAGTGAAGAGTAGATATGACAAATAATTTAAATGGCAATTAAAATAAATAAATACTGTAAAGCAAACTTTTGGCAAGGTAAGAGAAATTGGAAGTCCAACTTAGTTATTCCTCTCAACAATAGTAAAAGTTGAATCTTAATTCCACTTAGTTAACCTTTACTAGAGTAAAGGAAAGTCAAGGGACTAATTAGTTTGACCTTCGAATCCTATTTATTTCCTAAGAAAAAGTTAGGATTATTGAAGTTCTGTTCAATTAGCAAGATAACGATTATCAATTATGCTGAGTTTAATAATTTTGACTTACTGATTTCTTAACCAAGACCAAAAAGGGAAAAAGTAAAATTGTTGAAATAAAAATGTCCTTAGATGGGAAGCAATAATAACTTAAATTAAAGACTAAATCTAAATCATGGAAAGTAATAAAAATGCGAGCTCCCTTTGAATGGATGGATTCCCCTACTTTATAGCCTCTAGTCTGTGTGTTCTGTACCTGGATCTGGGCCAAAAGGGCTTCAGAAATCACTGGGGGTGTATTCTGTAAATTCTAATATGTGGCATCTGTCACGCGTCCGCGTGGGTCACGCGGTCGCTTCATCTCGAGTTTTCCTTGTGGCGCGGTCGCGTCGGTCACGCGTCCGCATCGAATGCACTATGCTCAAGTCGTGCGGCCGTGTCAGTCATGCGGCCGCGTCGCTGCTTCTTCGCTCCTGGCACGCGATCGCGTCGTCCATGCGATCGCGTGGATGCCAGTTTCTTCAAAACTCCGTTTCGCACTTTCCTTCCATTTTTGTACGTTTCCTTTTTCATCCTTTAAGTCATTCTGCCTTAGAAAATCTGAAACTACTCAACACACTAATCACGGCATCGAATGGAAATAAAAGTAATTAAAATAATTAATTTTAAAGCTTAGGAAACATATTTTTCACGTACATCACATAATAAGGAAGGGAAAGTAAAACCATGCAATTAATATGAATAAGTGGGTGAAGGATTGAATAAATCACTCAAACTAAGCACAAAATAACTCATGAAATATGGTTTTATCAACCTCCCCACACTTAAACAATAGCATGTCCTCATGCTAAATCCAAGGTAAAGAATAAGGTAAGGTTAACGTGGTGGAATGTTATGCAATGCAACCTATTCTAAATGCATCTACCTAAATGAGTCATGCAATTCCAATTTATCCACTCATA
>NC_029789.2:91515207-91541495 GCF_000816755.2 Arachis ipaensis
GAGCATCTGGCTGCTGTAGAGGCGGTGCTGACTGGATCGGGATCTCCGGATCTGTAGCCTCGATCTGATGCGTAACCTCCTGAGGTGGTGCAGCCTGCTCTGTGCCTGCCTGTGGATGGGTCTCCTCCTGGGGCTCATCCTCCTCCTCCTCTGATGGCTCTGATGGTGTGTCGGGCTCGGAGGGGATGTTACCACCCTGTCGGATCATCAGCTTCAGATGCGAATAGCGTCGCTGGCTGCGACGCTCCAATCTCTCATACCGACGCCGGTTACTGCGCTCCATCTGATCAAGCTGTTGGAATAGGCGGTGCACGAGGCGGTATACGGGCTCAGAGGCAGGTGGAGGTGCAGTGGTGGCAGCAGGGGCAGCCGTGGATGAAGAGGATCCAGCAGACGGTGGGGCTGTCTCATCAGTAGCAGTGAAGGGTGGTGGTCTGTAGCCCAAAACTAGGAAGTTCCTGCTGTGAGGAATGATCTTCCTGCAGTCCACCGCTGGTGGTCTCTCATCGACATCCTCCCATGGCACGTCAGCTCAACGGCCTAGCTGTGTAACCAGATACGGAAAAGGGAGGGTGCCTCGGACGTGGACCCTGGCCATATAATGCTGGATAAAGCGTGGTAGATAAAGGTCCTTACCCTCCATCACACACCATAGGAGGGTGATCATAGCAGCTGGGATCTCCGTCTGATGAGTACTCGGCATCACATAGTTGCTCAAGATCTGGTGCCATAACCGAGCCTCATCATTTAAGTACGCCCTCTTGATCCCTCTAGGCATGGTGGTGTCCTGACCCATCTCCCAAGGAACAGTTAGGTCAAGAGCTATCCGTGCCTTCACAGCATCCCAATCAAACCTCATCAGGCGCATGTCCTCCTCAGCCTTTTTATAACTATCAGGCTGATCGGACTTGGCTGGGAGCCGGAGAATGTCCTCTATGGCCTCTTCAGTGACCAGAATCTGCTTTCCTCTCAGGTTCACTGCATCTAGGGTAGTGATGTAGTAATTGCAGTAGAATTCCCGGACCCAAGATGCATTGACCTCTGTCAGTGCTCTCTCCAGAAAGAACCAGCCTCTTTGCTTGATTTGCTTAGTGGTGTACTGCTGGAGTGCTTCTGGAATCCTCAGAGTTCTCTCCAGGTATAGATTTCTGGAGTTTGCAAATGCCGGATACTTCAGCTCACAGTATCGGTTTGCAAATTTTATTGAATCATGTGCTGGGAGCAGCTGGTCAGCTTTTTCCTGCTGTGTAAAGTTCTTCTCCAGCCATGAGGCATCATGCATTAGGTCAATGATGGACTGGGATGAATCTCCTCTTTTGTGCTTGCCAGTAGCTTTGCCCTTTCCTTTCTGCTGTGAGGCAGACATCCTGAAAAATGGAAAACCAGGATATATAAAAATAGGAAAGCAAGTAGGCATATAGGCAAAGAAAACACAAAGTGACATGGGGGAATTTGAATGAGGTAAATGAGTTAAGTAAATGTGCATTAAGGATTGTATAGTAGTTTAAAAGTTTGAAAGGAAGAAGTTACAATCCAAAATGTATTAGAATTCAAGTTAAATGGAAAAATTGTCATTATGCCATGGTTAGAAAGTTAGAGGAAAGTGAAAAATTAGAAAAGATATTTTAAAAGGTTAGTATGGTGAGAATTTGAAAAAGAAGTCAGTAAATTAAAATTAGTGAGTCAGTAAAAAGTGGGTTAAGGTAAGTGGCATAAAGAAAATATTCCATGTAACAAGGATTCACAGGTAGGAACTATAGTGACTCATAACCAAACAAGAAAAACAAGTAGATGCTGATTCAAATAGATATAAAGAAAGCAAAAATTGGAATCAAAACATCACAAATGCAGTTTATAAAGTAGGAAATCAAAAAAGGATAAGAAAGCATGCCTTGGCAATTATGAAATGGTTTGGTTAAAGCAGTGGAAAACAGAGTTCAAATTGCCAAACCGAAATATGAATGAAAACATTTTTATAGAAATTTGGGCAGCATTCCGGCTAAAATTGGATTATCCCGGAAAATAAATAGCAATCAAAGCAGTTCATATGAATTAAAAAGTCAAGCTGCAGGTACATATATATAATATAAACATGAAAATTCAATGGAAAGAGCAGCAATATACAAGAAATACAGCATATGAACAAGATTACAGCAACAGCAGATTTGCAAATATGATAAAACAGAAGCAAGAACAGTGCAAATAAACAGACCTAGAGCCACTAACCACAGCCTAGGCTACCTAACAACCTAAAATCCACTACAACATGCAAGACTATCTATCCTAATTATGAACAAAAACAGAAAAAAATAAGAAGAACTACGAACGGATAAAAAGGATTGCGTGTTGCGGATCCTGGAAGGCGGAATAAGGAGAGTAGGCAGGAAGGTGGTTGGGTGGTGGTGATGGTGGCGTCCGGTGGTTGGCATGGTGGCTGGCGGTGCTGGGCACGGTGGCGCGGCTGTTCGGCAGGGGAAAGGAGAGAGTGATGGGGGTAGGTGGGGGTGACGCGATCGCATAGGTCGCGCGATCGCGTGAGAGGGGTAGGAGAGGGGATGACGCGATCGCATGGGTCACGCGATCGCATCGCTGGAATTTGTACTAGACACACGACTCCAGCGTCGTTTCAGCGCAACTCTCTGTCTCCTCTTAGGGTGTTGTGCAATCCATGCGACGCGATCGCGTGGGATTGGTTTTGTGTATGTGACGCGATCGCATGGGGCATGCAATCGCATGGGCTAATTTGTGCAAAATGCACAAGGGCCGCACGATTCCAGCCTAACTTTCTGGACGTTGGATCTTGACGCCGATCTCCAGAGCACGCGACCGCGTGGGTGACACAGTCGCGTGGATAGTGTTTTCGCAATATGACGCGATCGCATGGGGCATGTGGTCGCGTCGTGCATCCCCTTTTTTTTTATATGTAAGATAAATGCATCATGCAATGATTGACATGAATGCTATGCATGATTCCAGGTTCAAGGAAGTAAAATGAGAAGGAAATAAAAATGAAAGCAATTAACAAGAAATAAATTGAAAAGAAGCGACCATACCATGGTGGGTTGTCTCCCACCTAGCACTTTTAGTTAAAGTCCTTAAGTTGGACATTGGAGGAGCTTCCTGCTATGGCAGCTTATGTTTAAATTTGTCCAAGAATCTCCACCAGTGCTTGGAGTGCCAATAGCCTCTGGGGTCCCATACTTGGCATGTAAAGCTTCTGAGCAGCTTCAGACAAATTTTCAGGCTCCCGGGGTGACGAATGTCAGAATAGATTCCAGGATCCCAAGCTTTGCTATTATACCCACCTCCGTCTTGATCTATATGTTTCCATCCGGGCGGTTTAAAAAGTAGAATCTCACCATGGTGACCAAACGTTCTCTGTGATCCATGCAATTGAGCATGATACCAATCCGTGTACTTCGAGGTGAAGCGTGGAACCTTATTGAACCTTGTGCACCAGCTCTGAGTACGAGCCATTTCCCTCTTACTCTTAAAGCCGCAAAGAGCTCTAAGCTGGCCATCTATTTCAAGCAAACCATATTCAAGTGAATAAGTAAAGTTATAGGTTAAGGATTGTACCCACTTGAAGCTTGTATTAGGTGGTAATAGCCTTGGGGCAGGTGTTTCTGGTGGTTCTGTAAGTTCTACTCCCTTATGCCCTTCTGTGAATTCCTCCACTTCCTTGCAAGGTTCTACAATTGTATCCGTGTCCTGATCAAAGTCTTCTATGTCTTCCTCATCACTTGAGTCATAGATTGGAGGTTGAGAGAAATCTACCTCCGCATCGTCTTCATATTCACTTGGGGAAGATTCTTCGACCTCAGAGAATTCACTTGTGGATGCCAGTTCATTACTAAGAGAATTTGACTTGTGACTATCATCATCAAGGGAATTTGTGTCCTGGGTTATTCCGTCTGATTCTTCATAAACAACTTGCCTTGGGGGTTGTGTACTATCCTCCTTAGCATCAACTATAACGTCCTTGACGGAGTTCTCCTCAGTTCTGGATTCCCATGGAGGTTCAGCATCTCCTAGATCTTCAACCAACTCTTCTTCTTGTACAATGACAGCTTCTTCTACTTAGTCTAGTACAAATTCATTCTCTGTCTTGTCCACTGGAGTTTTTGGTATCTCCTTCATGCTCCGCTCTTCATTAGACTGTCCACATGGGGCTGTGGCTGACCCTTGTATATTTGAGCGCCTAGAAACCCATTGAATTACTGCTTGCTCCAGTTGTCGAATGGTTGTTTGAAGTTTATTTACGGTTTCCTTTAGGCGAACCTCTACTTCTCGGGTTGTTGGATTTGGACATGACACATAGAAAAGTGGTGGTGGTTGGGAGTGATTGGATTGGAATCTGGGTAAGGAAGGATCATATGGTGGCGAATGGTGACGAGAAGCTTGTGAGTGTGGTGGTTCGAGGTTATGTTGAAATGATGGTTTATATGCACGGGGTGGGCTTGTTGGTAGTTACAAGGTTGTCCACCATATCTTTCAGCTGGGTATGCACGGTGGAATGGTCTTTGTCCAGGATATCTCGGAGGGTGTTGCTGCCTAAAGGGTTGATTAGATCCTCTTGGCTCCATCCATCCTTGATTGGTCTGACCTTGATGCATTTTCCTGCTATAACTTCTATTTCCTTCAACAAAGTTAGAACCAAACTCAAAGCGAGAGGGGTGAGAATTCATGGTAGCAAATGAAAAATAAAAAGGAAAAATAGAAATAAATAAACAAGTAAAAGAAAAATATTTACAATAACCAATAATAAGGCATACGTTAGCAGTTCCCCGGCAACGGCGCCATTTTGACGTTGGGATTTTTGCCAGTAAAGAAGTTCATAAAAACAGTCGCGTTGTAGATATAGTCTCTAAACCAACAAAAATCCCTTCGTGCAAACGTTTTGGTTGTCACAAGTAACAAACCCCTTTTAAAATTGATAACCGAGTATTTTAAACCTCGGGTCATCTTCTCAAGGAACTACAGGGAAGTATGTTCTTATTATTGGTTATGGAGGTTGTAAAATCGGGGTTGAGAGTGAAGAGTAGATATGACAAATAATTTAAATGTCAATTAAAATAAAGAAATGCTGTAAAGCAAACTTTTGGCAAGGTAAGAGAAATTGGAAGTCCAACTTAGTTATTCCTCTCAACAATAGTGAAAGTTGAATCTTAATTCCACTTAGTTAACCTTTACTAGAGTAAAGGAAAGTCAAGGGACTAATTAGTTTGACCTTCGAATCCTATTTATTTCCTAAGAAAAAGTTGGGATTATTGAAGTTCAGTTCAATTAGCAAGATAACGATTATCAATTATGCTGAGTTTAATAATTTTGACTTACTGATTTCTTAACCAAGACCAAAAAGGGAAAAAGTAAAATTGTTGGAATAAAAATGTCCTTAGATGGGAAGCAACAATCACTTAAATTAAAGAGAATAATAATAAACTGAAATACCTCAAATAATCATTAATTCAAATAATAATCTGTAACATGGAATAATTCATAAGCCAATTGGGCAACATCTGTAGATACGAATAAAAGCATTAAAGTAA
The DNA here is from genome assembly GCF_000816755.2 of Arachis ipaensis. Taxonomy (NCBI): domain Eukaryota; kingdom Viridiplantae; phylum Streptophyta; class Magnoliopsida; order Fabales; family Fabaceae; genus Arachis; species Arachis ipaensis. The sequence continues at coordinate 91,520,757 of NC_029789.2, forward strand.
AAGTAGCATAGAAACATAAATTAAAGTAAATATTAAATCTGGATCGAGAGTCACTCTTAAAAACTAAGAGAAGTCCTAAATCCTAATCCTAAGAGAGAGAGGAGAGAATCTCCCTCTCAAAACTAAATCTAAATCATGGAAAGTAATAAAAATGCAAGCTCCCTTTGAATGGATGCATTCCCCCACTTTATAGCCTCTAGTCTGTGTGTTCTGTACCTGGATCTGGGCCAAAAGGGCTTCAGAAATTGCTGGGGGCGTATTCTGTAAATTCTGATACGTGGCCTCTGTCACGCGTCCGCGTGGGTCACGCGGTCGCGTCATCTGGAGTTTTCCTTGTGGCGCGGTCGCGTCGGTCACGCGTCCGCATCGAATGCGCTATGCTCAAGTCACGCGGCCGCGTCAGTCATGCGGCCGCGTTGCTGCTTCTTCGCTCTTGGCACGCGATCGCGTCGTCCATGCGATCACGTGGATGCCAGTTTCTTCAAAACTCCGTTTCGCACTTTCCTTCCATTTTTGTATGTTTCCTTTTCCATCCTTTAAGTCATTCTGTCTTAGAAAATCTGAAACTACTCAACACACTAATCACGGCATCGAATGGAAATAAAGGTAATTAAAATAATTAATTTTAAAGCTTAGGAAACATATTTTTCACGTACATCACATAATAAGGTAGGAAAAGTAAAACCATGCAATTAATATGAATAAGTGGGTGAAGGATTGAATAAATCACTCAAACTAAGCACAAAATAACTCATGAAATATGGGTTTATCATTGATACTTGCCCCAAGGTCACACAGAGCTGTCTTGGTACAAGTATCCTCTAATGTGCATGGTATCATAAAGCTTCTGGGATCTTAAAGCTTCTCTGGTAAGCTTTTCAGAATGACTGCACTGTATTCTTCAGTGAGGAAAACTTTTTCAGTTTCTCTCCAATCCTTCTTATGGCTTAAGATCTCTTTCATGAACTTAGCATAAGAAGGTATTTGCTCAAGTGCTTCTGCAAATGGAATCTTTATTTCAAGAGTCCTGAGGTAGTCTGCAAAGCGGGAAAATTATTTATCCTGTTTCGCTTGGCGGAGTTTCTGAGGATAAGGCATCTTGGCTTTATATTCTTCAACCTTGGTTGCTGCAGGTTTATTTCCTACAGAAGTGGTTGGAGAAACCTGCTTAAGGGGGTTGTTATCAGCACTTGCAAGTGTCTGACCCCTTTGTGGCATTTGAACGCCAGAATTGGGGGCTGCATGGGCGTTTAACGCCAGATTGCCACCCTTTTCTGGCGTCTGGACGCCAGAATTGGCTGTCCCTTGGGCGTTTAATGCCACCTTTTCACCCTTTTCTGGCGTTTGAATGCCAGAATTATTCCTCTCTGGGCTCTTACTGTCCTCAGAGGGATTTTGGGTTGTGGTTTGGTTATCCTTTATTAGCTGTTCCTTTCTTGGCTTCCTGCTACCTTGGATTGATAAATTCAGTGTTTTCTCACTCCTTAATTGAATAGCTTGGCATTCTTTTGTTATCTGTTTAGATAGCTGCTGTCTTGTCTGATATTGTGCTTCCATATTTTGGTTGGCATTTTTAATGTCTTGGAGCATCTCTTGGAATTCTGTGACCTGTTTTGTTATAATAAGCAATTGCTGATTGAGTTCAGTAACTTGTTCTTGAGGACTAAGTTCAGTGGATATTGCTTTAGCCTCTTCTTTCAAGGAGGACTTACTACTCAAGTACAGATGCTGATTTCTAGCAACTATATCAATGAGCTCTTGAACCTCTTCAATTGTCTTTCTCATATGTATAGATCCACCAGCTGAGTGATCTAGAGATATTTGAGCTTTTTCTGTAAGCCCATAGTAAAAGATGTCTAACTGCACCCACTCTGAAAACATTTCAGAGGGGCATTTCCTTAGCATTCCTCTGTACCTCTCCCACGCATTATAAAGGGATTCATTATCCTCTTGTTTAAAGCCTTGGATGTCCAGCCTTAGCTGTGTTATCCTTTTTGGAGGGTAATATTGATTCAGGAATTTGTCTGATAACTGTTTCCATGTTCTTATGCTTGCTGTGGGTTGGTTATTTAACCACCTCTTAGCTTGATCTTTTACAGCAAATGAAAATAGTAATAATCTGTAGACATCCTGATCTACTTTCTTATCACGTACTGTGTCAGCAATTTGTAAGAACTGTGCCAGAAACTCAGTAGGTTCTTCCTGTGGAAGACCGAAATACTGGCAATTTTGCTGCACCATGATAATGAGCTGAGGATTTAGCTCAAAACTGCTTGCTCTGATGGGAGGTATACAGATACTACTCCCATATGCAGTAGTAATGGGGTTAGCATATGACCCTAAAGTCCTTCTAGACTGTTCATTTCCACTTAGGTCCATGTTGGAGAAAGGGAGATGATGTGAATTGCAAATAAAATATATTTTTGATTTTTTATTTTATTTAATTAAAAAAACCGAATAAATAAAAAAATAAAATAAAATAAAATAAAATAAAATAATTGGAGAATAAAATATAAATTTCGAAAACTAGAAGAAAATAAAAAAAAGAAATTCAAAAATTAAAATAATTAATTAATTAAGAAGATTTGAAAAACTTTGGATATGATTTTTGAAAAAGGTTTTGAATTTTGAAATTTTAAAACTAAGATAAGATAAAATAAAAATTTTAAAATAAAAAAATCTGAATACTACAAATCCATATGCGCTGTCACCGCACGGCTAATCATCTGTCGGTTCCCACTAGCGTCGGAATAGGACCCTTGTCTTTTTGCACACTGTCACTGAGCCCAACATTCGCAGGTTTGAAGCTCGTCACAGTCATCCCTTCCCAGATCCTACTCGGAATACTACAGACAAGGTTTAGACTTTCCGAATCCCAGGAATGCTGCCAACTGGTTCTAGCCTATACCACGAAGGTTCTAACCTCCGGACTTGGTCCGTGGATTAGAAACCCAAGAGATATGCACTCAAGCTATCGCCCAATGACTACGTTGAGCTCAGATAGAACGGGAGTGGTTGTCAGGCATGCGTTCATAGGTTGAGGATAATGATGGGTGTCTCGGATCATCATATTCTCCTTACTGAAGTTCGAGTGAGTATCTTAGAATAGAATCAAGCGTGATTGAATAGAAAACAGTAGTAATTGCATTAATCCATTGAAACACAGCAGAGCTCCTCACCCCCACCTATGGGGTTTAGAGACTCATGCTGTCAAGGATACAATATGGAATGTAAACATGTCATGAGTTACAAAATAAAAAGTAGTTTTTATACTAAAGTAAACTAGTAACTTAAGTTTACAGAAAATGAGTAACTAAGTGCAGATAGTGCAGAATTCTACTTCTGGGACTCACTTGGTGTGTGCCTGGGCTAAGCTTTCAAGATTTCACGTTCATATGCCCAAAGTTGGCGTTAAACGCCACCCTAGGTGCCAAAATGGGCGTTTAACGCCGAAAAAGGTGCCAGTTCTGGTGTTTTACCCCCGAAAGTTTTAGGCTGACTTTGGATGCCAGTTTGGGCAATCAAATCTCGGGCAAAGTATAGACTATTATATATTTCTGAAAAGCCCAAGATGTCTACTTTCCAACGCAATTGAGAACGTGCCAATGGGGTTTCTGAAGCTCGAGAAAATCTATTTCGAGTGCAGAAGGGTCAGAATCCAATAGCATCTGCAGTCCTTTTTCAGCCTCTGAATAAGATTTTTGTTCAAGTCCCTCAATTTTAGCCAGAAAATACCTGAAATTATAGAAAAATACACAAACTCATAGTAAAGTCCAAAAATGTGAATTTTGAATAAAAACTAATAAAAATATAATAAAAAGTGACTAAAACATACTAAAAACTATGTAAAAATAATGCCAAAAAGAGTATAAATTATCCGCTCATCAGAGACCGATAAGGGGTTTAGATATTAGAGTCTCACAAACAAAGCTAACAGAGCATTGACTAAGTTGTCTAAGTATACTGGCGGCTCAGCAACCTTCATAAAGACTTAGGCCTGGCTGGTATGTAGCTTCTCTAATTTTGTTATTAACTTAGTTATATTCTTTGACATATCATTAGTAGGCATCCTAACATATCACTACAAGAAAAACGCTGAGTATCGTCGGATTTACTGTAGGACGTTAGCGGTGATATTTTCGTCGGATTTACAGTCGAATTAGGCAATAGATTCGTAACTCTAAAATATTACTGTCGGAACATAATTTTCGAAAGTAATATTTGGAGGAAAAAATAAAATTTGGCGACTCACTGTTGTCGGATATACCGTTGAGTTAATTCAACGGTGACCTTGTTTAGTGAAACGCTGCGTTTTTAGGCATGCAAAGACATTACTGTTAGATTAACCCGATGGTTTAATTGGGGCTAAATTCAAATGCGAACCCTTCCCCTTCACATGTCCAATGCGGTTCTCTCTTCACTCTCTCTCTCTCTCTCTCCTTGTTTGCTCACTCCTCCGAGGGCAACAGTAACCATGGCCGACGTCCGATCTTGCCGCCGACATCGCCACCATGCCTGGAGCACCCGCTATCATTGCTGCCTCACGTGCTCGTAGAATCTGCTGCTGTTGTTACTGTTACTGCTACCTCTATCACCATGATATTAAAGAGAGATTGGCACCACTATCATCAGATTGATTTGTTGGTATGGTTATTATGTTTTTTTATATTGTTTTGTGAGTTCAACATTTTGTTAGAGCTATTGATAAATCAGTGGTTAAATTTGCTTAATGAAATATGTTATTAGGAGTTGTTGTGTTACTTTGTAAGTAAAAATTAAATTTGTGATGCCTCTTGTTAGTTTGGTTGAATTAAGAATTAGGTTTTAATTAATTAGAGTAATGAATTTTACCTATTCTTTTAAATTAGTTCTCCTTGTGAGTTTTAACATTTTGTTAGAGTTGATGTTAAATCAACAGCTAAATTTGCTTAATGAAGTATGTTATTAGGAGTTGTTATGTTACTTTAATGTAAGTGAAAATTAAATTTGTGGTGCCTGTTGTTAGTTTGGTTGAATTAAGAATTAGGTTCTAATTAATTAGAGTAATGAGTTTTACCTATTCTTTTAAGTTAGTTTTCGAATTAGTTTCAACTTGTGAATTTAATAAGTAATCTTTTTTATTAGGACGGTGCTATTTTCTCTGAGCTCGATTGGAGTTTCCTTCTATTGTTGTCTGTGCAGTAATATTCCAAGTTGTTTTTCTATCTCTGAGTATAATGAATTGTTTAAATTTTTTGTTGGACTTACTTTTCCTAGGATAGAGTTTTAGGACGAAAGTGGGAGAAGGTCGCATAGTGACGACTTCTCGAAACCCTTGTTTGCTAGAAAATTGTGGAGTTATAAGGAATTGCGCTCTAGAACGGTTAGGAATTGATATTTTATTGAATGCATGTATGCTAATTATTTCTTCCTGCAATTGTTTCTTATATGAAACAATTGTATTTATTTCATGGATGTCGCTGAATTAAGCAAAAGTTCTGTCAAATTATCTTTCAGATTGTTTAAAACACGTTTGATTTGTCAGAAAATGATTATTTGAAGAGGTACGATTGTCAATCAATGAGGGTTCGAGTGGTGAAAGATCTAAACATGGATGAAATGACTTTGGAGGCTAACCAAGAGAGATACAACGAGATGGTATGTGATACAGCAGGTGTTAATGAAATGGAAGAGCCTGAAGAAGAGCCAAACCCGAAAGCAAAGAGGTTTTATGAAAAAGCGAAACTCTCGCGCGATCTAGAATTTTTGCAAATAAATTCGCGTTGTAAGTATAGCTTCTAGACCGACAAGAATTCCTTCTTTACAAAAGTTTTGTTTGTCACTTAAGCAAACCCAATAAAATTGATAACCGAGTATTTAAACCTCGGGTCGTATTCTCAAGGAATTGCAGGGAGGTATGACTTATTATTAGCTATGAAAAAGGTAGAATTTTGGGTTTTTAATGTATAAGATAAAAAGCAAGAATAGTAAATGGCAAGAAAGTAAATTGTACGGAATTAATTTAAATAAATAATAAAACTCTTGGCAAGGTATAAGAACTGGAAGTCCTATCCTTATCAATTGTGATGAGAATTGAATTTTAATCTCACTTTGTTAACCTCTAACTATGAAGGTAAATCAAGTGGACTAATTAGCTTAATCCTCAAGTCCTAGTCAATCCCTGTGGGAAGACTAGCTTTAGAGCGATCTAGATCAATTAGTAATCTGCCAATTTCAACCACTGCTTTATTTGATAACTCAAGCGTCACCAATTACTTAACCAGAGCCAAAAGGGAAAAGAATCTACTCGAATGAAAATAATTTGGATAAATCGAAAGCATTCATAGCATAAATAAAACAATCTTATAACTGAAATACCTCAAATTATATTAAATAGAATATTCAAATCTAACATGGAGTTCATAAACCAACATTAACAAACTAAAATAAAATAATAGAAGAAATAAAAGTAGAAGAACATTGAACCTGGGATTGAGAAGCACTCCTAAAATTAAGAGAAATCCTAAATACTAATCCTAAGAGAGAGGAGAGAACCTCTCTCTCTGAAACTACATCTAAACCTAAGATTATGAATTATGAAGGCATGTTGATGAATGGATGCATTCCCCTACTTTATAGCCTCTAATCTGTGTTTTCTGGGCCGAGAACTGGGTCAGAAACAACCCAGAATTCGCTGGTTTCGAATTCAAACACGCTGGTTTTTTTGCCACTGCGACACATCCTCGTAGATCACGCATTCGCGTTACTTATCTTCAGGGAAACTATGGCAATTATATATCAAATCGAAGCCCCGGACGTTAGCTTTCCAAAGCAACTACAACCGCATCATTTGGACCTCTGTGGCTAAAGTTATAGCCGTTTGAGTGCGAAGAGGTCAGGCTAACAGCTTTGCAGTTCCTTCAACTTCTTGTATTCCTTCCATTTTTGCATGCTTCCTTTCCATCCTCTAAGCCATTTCTGCCCTATAAACTCTGAAATCACTTAATGCACATATCAAGGCATCTAATGGTAATAAGAGAGGATTAATATTAGCAAATTAAGACCAAAGAAACATGTTTTCAGTCATAGCACAAAATCAGGAAGGAAAATATAAAACCATGCAAATAGTATGAATAAGTGGGTAAAGTGTTAAATCACTCAATTGAGCATAAGATAAACCATAAAATAGTGGTTTATCAACCTCCCCACACTTAAACATTAGCATGTTGATGAGCGGATAATTTATACGCTTTTTGGCATTATTTTTAGTATGTTTTTAGTAGGATCTAGTTACTTTTAGGGATGTTTTTATTAGTTTTTATGTTAAATTCACATTTCTGGACTTTACTATGAGTTTGTGTCTTTTTCTGTCAGGTATTTTTTGGCTGAAATTGAAGGACTTGAGCAAAAATCAGATTCAGAGGTTGAAGAAGGACTACTGATGCTGTTGGATTCTGACCTCCCTGCACTCAAAGTGGATTTTCTGGAGCTACATAACTCAAAATGGCACGCTTCCAATTGCTTTGGAAAGTAGACATCCAGGGCTTTCTAGCAATATATAATAGTTCATACTTTGGCCGAGTTTAGACGACACAAAAGGGCGTTGAACACCAATTCTACGCTGCTGTCTGGAGTTAAACGCCAGAAACACGTCACGAACCAGAGTTGAACGCCAAAAACACGTTACAACTTGGCGTTCAACTCCAAAAGAAGCCTCTGCATGTGGAAAGCTAAAGCTCAGCCCAAGCACACACCAAGTGGGCCCCGGAAGTAGATTTATGCATCAATTACTTACTTCTGTAAACCCTAGTAGCTAGTTTAGTATAAATAGGACTTTTTACTATTGTATTAGACATCCTGGATTGTATTTTTGATCCTGTGATCACGTTTTGGGGGCTGGCCTCTCTTGGCCATGCCTGAACCTTTCACTTATGTATTTTCAACGGTAGAGTTTTTACACTCCATAGATTAAGGTGTGGAGCTCTGTTGTTCCTCATGATTTTATGCAAAGTACTACTGTTTTTCTATTCAATTCAACTTATTCCGCTTCTAAGATATCCATTCGCACCCAAGAACATGATGAATGTGATGATTATGTGACGCTCATCATCATTCTCACTTATGAACGTGTGCCTGACAAACACTTCCGTTCTACATGCAAACAAGCTAGAATGAGTATCTCTTAGATATCTAATACAGAGGACCGAGTTTGAGTTATTAGTATCTTCGTGGTATAAGTTAGAACCCATGGATGGCCATTCCTGAGATCCAGAAAGTCTAAACCTTGTCTGTGATATTCCGAGTAGGATCTGGGAAGGGATGGCTGTGACGAACTTCAAACTCGCGAGTGCTGGGCGTAGTGACAGACGAAAAACGAGGGTGAATCCTATTCCAGTATGATCGAGAACCTCAGATGATTTGCCGTGCCGTGACAGAGCATTTGGACCTTTTTCACAAGAGGATAGGATGTAGCCATTGACAACGGTGATGCCCTTACAGAAAGCTTGCCATGGAAAAGAGTAGGACTGATTGGATGAAGACAGTAGGAAAGCAGAAGTTCAGAGGAACGAAAGCATCTCTATACGCTTATCAAATTCTCACCAATGACATACATAAGTATTTCTATCTTTATTTTCTATTTATATATTATTATTCGAAAATACTATAACCATTTGATATCCGCCTGACTGAGATTTACAAGGTGACCATAGCTTGCTTCATACCAACAATCTCCGTGGGATCGACCCTTACTCACGTAAGGTTTTATTACTTGGACGACCCAGTGCACTTGCTGGTTAGTTGTGCGAAGTTGTGAAGTTATGTTTGGACCATGGTAGTGTGCACCAGTTATTAGCGCCATTGCCAGGGAGAGAACGAACAACAAATTTTACAACCTCAGAGTAACAATTTCGCATGTATCAAGTTTTTGGCGCCGTTGCCGGGGATAAATTATCATCTTCTTTGTTTCCCTCAACAACAGTGCCATGTTCTTGGTCTGGCAACAACTTCGCATACCACATGTCCTCATGCTAAGCTCAAGAGAAACTATAAAGGGGTGAAGAGGAATGGTAGAATGTATGAAATGTAACCTATCTATATGAATCCAACTACATGAAGAATACTTTTTTCTACTTGGTTTAAAAGTAAATAAATTCTCCAAGAATAAATATGAACTGGATTTCACTAATTCAAATCATAAAAATGAAATACAAATAGGCTTGTAGAAGAAAATAGCTCATGAAAGCCGGGAACAAAGAATCGAGCATTGAACCCTCACTGGGAGTGTATGCACTCTAATCACTTAAGTGTTTTATGTTCGATTCTCTCAATCTCTACTAACCTTGCTTTCTAAGGCTTGCTCTTCATCTAACAATCAACATAAATTTAATGCACAAAATACACATATCAAGAGGTCTTTTAAGGGTTGTAATGGGGTCAGGGTCAAAGTAGGATTGTATTTGGTCAAGTGGACTAAAATCTGAATACTTAATTAATTTAAACTTTCCACCTAACTTAGGACAATCCATGTAGTCATAATACAATATCTAACCATCCATTAACCATGTTTTCCACATATTCATGCATTCTAATTTCAAGTACAGTACATATGCATTGCTTTCACCACTTACTTTGGGGCATTTTGTCCCCTTTTATTATTTGCTCTTTTTCCCGCAATTTGTGCAAAACGCACAAGGAAAGTGCCACGGGTAGACATCCTTTTCCGTGAGGAGACATACTCAAGGAAAGTGCTCTAGAGGTCGAATTTTGACGCCGTTTTTTGCAACAACCTCTAGAAAAATAAGATCTTTCCATCCTCCAAATTTGGTGAATTTACACCGTGTGGATTTTTTTGACGATTTTTTTACCGCCCGGAAAGCCGGAAATTCAAAAAAATGAAAAACGGAGCAAACTTGCGATTTTTTACCTGGATTTTTTTGTGTAGCCTTTACATAATATTACCAAGGTTCCCTCAAAATTTCACGAAAAATGCACGAGCCAATTCTGAGATATGAAAATTTGGCTCCTCCGTTGCAACGCTCCGAGCCATCGTTGCAACGGCGGGTGCCTCCGTTGGGGGCGGGGGAGCCCGGCAGCACACCACAACCACAACGTGCTTGCTAGTGTGCCTAGGGGATGGCAAGGCAACGTGCATCTTACTGGCATTGTGCCCAGCAAGCCTTTGGGCAACTCGAGTTTCAGCAGCATGACACCCCTCCCCCCTATAATAGGCTGCCGAGCCATTACCAAAGTGCCACAGGTAGACGTCCTTTTCCGTGAGGAGATATACTCAAGGAAAGTACTCTAGAGGTCGAATTTTGACGCCGTTTTTTGTAACAACCTCTAGAAAAATAAGATCTTTCCATCCCCCAAATTTGGTGAATTTACACCGTGTGGATTTTTTTTGCCGATTTTTTTACCGCCCGGAAAGCCGGAAATTCAAAAAAAAATGAAAAACGGAGCAAACGTGCGATTTTTGACCTGGATTTTTTTGTGCAGACTTTACATAATATTACCAAGATTCCCTCAAAATTTTAGAAAAAATACACGAGCCAATTATGAGATATGAAAATTTGGCTCCTTCATTGCAACGCTCCGAGCCATCGTTGCAACGGCGGGTGCCTCCGTTGCAACGAAACCAGCCAACGATGCACCTAACCCGGCATCCGTTGCAACGCGCCCTGCCTCTGTTGCAACGCTCCCAGCCAACGTTGCAATGCGCCCTGCCTCCGTTGCAACTTCACCAGCATCCGTTGCAATGTCGCATGTGACGCGGACGCGTCGGTCACGCGGACGCGTGAGTTGCGATATTTTCAAGTGACGCAGACGCATCGGTCACGCAGACGCGTGACTCGTTCTGTGCTACTGGCGCGAGGGCAGCCTCGCGGTCGTGCAACTCTCTGTTTTAAATGCATTTTGCCAAAAATCTGGGTGACGCGGTAGTGTGGTTGACGCGATCGCGTGAGTGGCCATACTTTGAAAAACGACGTGAACGCGTGGGGCACGCGTTCGTGTGGTAGGGCTTGTGCTGCTAGCATGTTTCCAGCCCCACTCCATCATAACTTACTGCCATACACTCCTTTTACGTCGATTTATTGGAGCACGCGTTCGGATGGGTGACGCAGACGCATGGGAGGCTATTTTTCCAAATGACGCGGCCGCGTGGGTCACGCGGACGCGTGGATATGTTTGTGCCTAAAGCGCGCCTCCAGCCACGCTTTCGCGTGACTTTCTGTTTACTTTCTTTTCTTCACAACGCACTGATGACGCGGACGCGTCAGTGACGCTGCCGCATCGCCTGCGTGTTTTTTTTTTAATGCATGAAAAATGCAGAATGCAAAATGCAATGCTGATATGGATGTTATGAATAATTCCAGGTTCAATAAAATAGAATAAAACTTTAAAAACAAACAAAACGAAACAAAATTAAAATTGAAAAATGAACGATCATACCATGGTGGGTTGCTCCCACCTAGCACTTTTATTTAAAGTCCTTAAGTTGGACATTTGATGAGCTTCCTGTTATGGTGGCTTGTGCTTGAATTCATCCAGAAATCTCCACCAGTGTTTGGAATTACAACAGCCTCTGGGGTCCCAAACAAGGCATGTAAAGCCCTGGAGCAGTTTCAAACAGGTTCTCAGGCCTCCGGGGTGTTGAATGTCAGAGCAGATTCCAGGATCCCAAACCTTGCTTTTGCACCCGTCTTCTGGTTGAGCAATATAGTTCCATCCGGGTGGCAAGTAGTCTGACTTCTCACGTAAGCACCCAAACATCTTCCTAGACCTATTCAATCGAGTTTTACACCAACCTTTGCATTTAATCTTTGAGTTTTCCACCATATTGAATCTTGCATGACGATTCCTACCACTAACCATCTCCCTCTTACTCTTAAAGCCACAAAGAGCTCTAAGTTGCCCATCTGTCTCAAGTAAACCATATTCAAGTGGAACGAGAAAGCTAAGGGATATGAATTTTACCCACTTGAATGTTTTATTGGGTGGTAATGGCCTTTGGGGAGAGGTCTCCAGTAACTTTGGCAAGGTGATTTTAAGCTCCACTCCCTTGTGCTCTTCTTGGACAACTTCCACCTCATTGTAAGCATCTTCAATTTCAACCTCTTTTTTCGAATTCAATCTCCTCTTCATTGCTTTTCAAGGGCATGGGAGGTTGTGCTTCTTCTTCTTTAATCTCCATCTCCTGATCAACCTCTTCAAAGTCTTTAGCCATGATATGCCTTGGAGGTTGTACACCCTTTTTGGCATCAAATTCAAATGTCTTGGATGGAGGTTCTATGACTGGACTTTCCCATGGAGGTTCAGTATCTCCCAGGTCTTCAACCACTTCTTCCTCTTCTTTAGATTCTCCACATGTAGGCATGGGAGCATTTTGAGTTCTCAGATGTCGGGAGGCTATTATATTTACTAACTCGCCTAAGGCAGCCGCAAAATTTAGCACACTCTTATTCATCTCTTCTTGCCCTTGAAGAATAACACTAAGGGCGCTGTTATCCAATGGAGGTTGGGGTGGATATGAGGGTTCATTATTTTGGAGAAAGGGTTCATAATAGGAAGGTGATTCTTCTTGATAAGGATATGGAGACGGTGAATATTGAGGTGGTGTTTCTGGGTGTGGTTCATATGGTGGTTGGTGTGGTGGATAAGGATTAGGGTCATATGGGGGTATTTGGTTGTAGGGGGCTTGTGAGTATGGTGGTCCAGAGTTGTGTTGAGGAGGTGGTCCATAAGCATATGGCAGGACTTGTCGGTAACTACAAGGGGGTCCACCATAGTCATCATCTTGGTACGCATCACAGAATGATTGTTGGTTATAGTGCATTGGAGGGGGTTGTTGCCAAGAGGGTTGATCAAATCCTTGTGGCTCCTCCCATCTTTGATTGTTCCAACCTTGATGCCTGTTCTCATTGTAATCTCCTCTTCCTGCAACATAATTGTAACCAGACTCATAGCCAAAGGGGTGAAAGTTCATAGTAACAAATTAAAATTAAAAACAAAAATAAAAACAATTTTAAATTAAAAGGTTATTGAAATTTAAATTTTGAATTTTAAATTTTTGAAATTTGAAATTTGAATATTAAATTTTGAATTTTGAATTTTGTAAAAGTCAACAATATAAGATAAAGTTTTGAAAAAGATTTAAATTTTGAAAAGGTTTGGTTTTTAAAATTTTATATTTGAATTTTAAAATTTGAATTTTGAAATTTATATATTGAAATTTGAAATTGGATTTTGAAAATAAGATAAGATAATATTTTAAAAAAGATATGATTTTTTTTAAAAGAATTGAATTTTGAAATTTAAAACTAAGATAAGATAAGATAAAAATTTTAAAATCAAAATCTAAAAAATTTAAAAGGAAAATTCGAAAATCCAATTAAAATAAAGAGAAAAGATATTTTTGAATTTAATGAGGAAAGAGAAAAATAATAAAATGACACCAAACTTAAAATTTTTAGATCAAAACGAAGAAAACAACTAAGAACAACTTGAAGATCAAGATGAACAGGAAGAACAAATTTTTGAAAAAAATTTTAATAACTAAATAAAAACCAATAACCTCTTAATTTATGAAAAAGCAAAAATAAAAACAAAAAATAAAAAATAAATAAACAAGCAAAAAGCAAATATTTACAATAACCAATAATAAGGCACACATTTGCAATTCCCCGGCAACGGCGCCATTTTGAAAGAGCGAAACTCTCGCGCGATCTAGAATTTTTGCAAATAAATTCGCGTTGTAAGTATAGCTTCTAGACAGACAAGAATTCCTTCTTTACAAAAGTTTTGTTTGTCACTTAAGCAAACCCAATAAAATTGATAACCGAGTATTTAAACCTCGGGTCGTCTTCTCAAGAAATTGCAGGGAGGTATGACTTATTATTAGCTATGAAAAAGGTAGAATTTTGGGTTTTTAATGTATAAGATAAAAAGCAAGAATAGTAAATGGCAAGAAAGTAAATAGTAAGGAATTAATTTAAATAAATAATAAAACTCTTGGCAAGGTATAAGAACTGGAAGTCCTATCCTTATCAATTGTTATGAGAATTGGATTTTAATCCCACTTTGTTAACCTCTAACTATAAAGGTAAATCAGGTGGACTAATTAGCTTGATCCTCAAGTCCTAGTCAATCCCTGTGGGAAGACTAGCTTTAGAGCGATCTAGATCAATTAGTAATCTGCCAATTTCAACCACTGCTTTATTTGATAACTCAAGCGTCACCAATTACTTAACCAGAGCCAAAAGGAAAAAGAATCTACTCGAATGAAAATAATTTGGATAAATCGAAAGCATTCATCGCATAAATAAAACAATCTTATAACTGAAATACCTCAAATTATATTAAATAGAATATTTAAATCTAACATGGAGTTCATAAACCAACATTAACAAACTAAAATAAAATAATAGAAGAAATAAAAGTAGAAGAACATTGAACCTGGGATTGAGAAGCAATCCTAAAATTAAGAGAAATCCTAAATACTAATCCTAAGAGAGAGGAGAGAACCTCTCTCACTGAAACTACATCTAAACCTAAGATTATGAATTATGAAAGCATTTTGATGAATGAATGCATTCCCCCACTTTATAGCCTTTAATCTGTTTTTTCTGGGCCGAGAACTGGGTCAGAAACAACCCAGAATTCGCTGGTTTCGAATTCAAACACGCTGGTTTTTTCGCCACTGCGACACGTCCGCGTAGATCATGCGTTCGCGTCACTTATCGTCAGAACAACTATGGCAAATTACATATAAAATCGAAGCCCCGGACGTTAGCTTTCCAACGCAACTTGAACCGCATCATTTGGATCTTTGTAGCTAAAGTTATAGCCGTTTGAGTGCGAAGAGGTCAGGCTGACAGCTTTGCAGTTCCTTCAACTTCTTGTATTCCTTCCATTTTTGCATGCTTCCTTTCCATCCTCTATGCCATTCCTGCCCTATAAACTCTGAAATTATTAATGCACATATCAAGGCATCTAATGGTAATAAGAGAGGATTAATATTAGCAAATTAAGACCAAAGAAACTTGTTTTCAGTCATAGCACAAAATCAGGAAGGAAAATATAAAACCATGCAAATAGTATGAATAAGTTGGTAAAGAGTTGATAAAAATCACTCAATTGAGCACAAGATAAACCATAAAATAGTGGTTTATCATTTTATCATCTGTTAGAAGCTGCCGCGAAACCTTTGTACGATGGGTCCATTCATTAGGAGTTGTCTGCTTGTGTTAGAATGATGAGTATTAAGTCGGAGTCAAATCATACCTAAGAGTCTTGACGGAGGAAAAATCGCCGGTAAAGAATTTCACAAAATAAGCGCATTGTAAGTATAGATCTAAACCGACAATTAAACCCCAATCAAATTTAATTTGTTTGTCACTTAAGCAAACCCAATAAAAATAACCAAAGTATTAAACCTCGGGTCGTCTCTCAAGGAATTGCAGGGAAGTGTGTTACTATTAGTTATGAGATAGTATATTTTTGGGTTTTTGAAAGGTTGAACAAGGAATGTAAATGATAAGAAAATAAACTAATAATTATGAAAAGTCCTAGCAAGGATTGATAATTAGAAGTCCTATCCTCATTATCATAATCAATTGTGACAAGAATCGTCCATTGCTCCACTTAGTCAACCTCTAACTATGAAGGAAAGTCAAGTGAAAATAATCAATTTGATTCCTCAAGTCCTAGTTAACTCCTAAGGAAAGACTAGCTTTAGTGAAATTCAAATCAACTAGCAACTTTCAATTGCTAATCAACAAAAGAGTTTGATAACTCAAGAGTCTCCAATTACTCAATCTAAGCTAAGAACATAAACAGCTAACTTAAAATCCAACCAAGCATTTTATCAAACACTTGGAAGGCACAAAAGAAAAGCATAGAAAAGCAATAAGAGATAATAAAATCCAAGCAACCAATTAAAAGCATCAATAATATAAATTGAAGAAAGCAATCATAAATATGAAATACCTCAAATTGTATTAAATAGAAAATCAAATCTAAATGAGAATTCATAAACTAAAGTAGATAAATAAATAAATCACCAAGAGAAGAAAAACTAAAGTGCTAGAATAAATAAGAGTAGAAGAGAAACTAAATTAAATTAAAGTAGAAATCTAAAATTGAAAATAGCTAAACCTAAGAATCCTAAAACCTAGAGAGAGGAGAGAGCCTCTCTCCCTAGAAAACTACATCTACAACCTAAAATTATGTGAATGAAAGTTGTATCTATGATTCCTCCACTCTGTAGTCTCTATTTTGTATTTTCAGGCTTGGAACTGAGCCAAAAGCAGCCCAGAAATTGCCCCCAGCAATTTTTGATACGTTCAGCACGTGGCTCTGTCACGCATACGCATCGTCCACGCGTACGCGTCGATTGAACTTTTGCAAGGTCACGCGTACACGAGATGCACGCGTGCGCGTTTCCTAACTGCATGGCAACTATGAAAAATTTCATATCATTTTGAAGCCCCGGATGTCAGCTTTCCAACGCAACTGAAACCACCTCATTCGGACCTCTGTAGCTCAAGTTATGGTCGATTTAGTACGAAGAGGTCAGGGTTGACAGCTTAACAATTCCTTCAATTTCTTGTATTTCTTCCACTTTTGCATGCTTCCTTTCCATCCTCTAAATCATTCCTGCCCTGTAAATCCTAAAAACACTTAACAAACATATCACGGCATCGAATGGTATTAAGAGATGATTAAAATTAGCAAATTTAAGGCCAAAGAAGCATGTTTTCAATCATAGCACAAAATTAGGAAGGAAAATGTAAAACATGCGAATTATATGAATAAGTGTGAGTGTAGTGGATAAAATCCACTCAATTAAGTACAAAATGTACCATGAAATAGTGGTGCATCAAGTCTTTTGATAAGTGGGCCACCCTTTACAGCGAACTAGTTCCTACAGGGTCATCTGGCATCCCCGAAAATCACTACGAAACAAAGAAGCTAGTTTTGAAATTGGATTTAAATGCAGTGAAAATTGATTTTTGTTTAAATGTTGTATGTTGTACTACAAGACAGATGCAGACCTTAACAAATGCAGATTTTGTAGATCACTGAGATTTCAAGTCGAGAGAGAACAGATTGGTAAACGTCAGTTAAAGAGAATTCTTGTAAACTGATGCACTACTTGCCCTTAATCCCGAGGTTGAAACGATTGTATGCCTCGATGAGTTCAGCTCCTCACATGACCTGGCATAGTAGCAACAAGAGAGATGATGGGATAATGACGCATCTGTCACATTGATTAGCTTGAAATCACTTTGACCGGGTTTATCCTACATTTGCAAGCAAGCCCAAGAATGTTAAACTAACTTTGTGCTCTGACGGATTCACACCTAATTCCAATTTCGATAACACATACTCTTGTTGGGCCGAAGTCGTGACACCTTATAACCTGAGTCCCAAAATATGCATGAAGGACCCGTAATAACTTGCATCATACCTGGTCCAGCAATAGATGTCTTCTTATAGCCAAAATAGATGTCTTCTTATAGCTGTCGGTGGACGAGTTACAGGAGTTGTGGATCCATGGTGTACAAATATATGATATTTTAATGAAGACAAACTTCTAACTATAGGCAGCATTAGTGTGGACCATTAATGACTTTTCTTCATACAGCATACTGTTAGATTGGTCCACGCAGGGTAGATTGGCATGTCCCGTTTGAATGGAGAATACAAAGGAATTTTGGTTGACGAATGGCGATAAGAATTCATGGTTTGATTTCCATTGAATATTCCTCGACATAGATCATCCTTTTCATCTCAATAAGGACTCGTACGATTAGGCACCCGGGAGGTTGGATGGTAGGCAAGTTTTGCAGTAAGTAAGAAGAATCTTAAAAATTGTCAATAACGGGGCAGATATGAGACATTCGGGATATGGCAGGGAGCATAAATGGACATAGATCTTATGTGATGTACATTGAAAAAAAAGTTTTGATCACATCATGCACAGTAATGGACGATGAGTGAACAAAGGACAACAATAAGGCTAGGTTAGACTTGATGGACATTTGTAGGCAGTCATATTTGAACTTAAAGAGACTTGATAATGGGCGGTGGGCTAAAACAAAGGCGGTATTCTCTCTAACGAAGGAGCAGAGGCAAAATGTTTATAAGTAGATTAGAGAATTAAGGTTTCCTAATGGTTATACCTCTAACTTTGACAGGTGTGCAAACATGTTACAAAGTAGGCTTGTTGGGTTGAAGAGTCATGATTGTCATGTATTCATGGAGTCTTTGCTTCTGGTCACATTCAGAGAACTTTCAACCAACATCTAAAAACCACTGACAAAAATAAGTGAGTTCTTTAGGAAGTTATGTGCTATGAAACTGAGCATGAATGACATCACAGTGATGGACAAGAACATTCTCATCATACTTTTAAGCTAGAAAGGATATTCCCTCCATCTTTTTTTGACGTCATGGAACATTTAGCAATCCACCTACCGAACGAAGCAATGTTATGTGTGCTAGTACAATTTCGATGGATGTACCCATTTGAGAAGATGATTGGCTCATTCAAGGGCACCGTGAAGAACAGAGCTTGAATTCAGGGTAGCATTTGCGAAGCATTTCTGGCTAAGGAAACTTCCGCATTTTGCTCCTTCTATTTTCAGTCTCATGTTGAGTCACAAAGAACAAAGGTTGCAAGAAATGATAAGAAGGGAGAATTCTCATCAAGTGGAACAACATACCCAATATTTTTGTTGGAATAAGCTACAATGGGTGCGGGCAGTGACTATTGGTTAGAACAGAAGGAGATCAACGCCACATATCTGCATGTGTTCCTTAACTGTGACCAAGTTTCACCTACCTCATGTGAGTTTTTTTATGTCTTTGTAAATATTGCTGTCAATAATATACTAGATTTGTAACCTAATTAAATTTCGTTATCCTATTGTATCATACAGGTTATTACGAGAGGCAAATATGGAGACATCATTGAACAATTTTCCACGTTGGTTCTAAGAATACATTACCGTGCAACTAACTGACATAACAGATTCAGAACTAGTTGCACTTATTTGGGATCCATTGAATAAGGCAATTAGCTACCCAAATATTAACGGATATTAGTTCCATACCTTACAATGGTCGATTCGAAAGAAAAGAGATAACACCAGAGTTTGGGTTCGTTGGGATTCAAGTGGGGTCCATTCTGATTGGTTTGGTGTGTTACACAACATAATTGAATTACAGTATTTCTGTCACACTACATACAAGGTGTGCGTGTTTAAATGTGAATGGTATGATCTAAGTTCGCAACGAGAAACAGAAAAGCACAAGGACTACGATATCACTGAAATAAATGTAACCAGGAAATATAAGCACGACGATCTTTTTATTCTACCTCAAAATGAATGACAGGTATACTATTCGCCTTATCTGGGTTCATGCATGTCTAGTTTGGTGGTTGTGGTTAAGACTAAGTCAAGAGCCTATATTGAGTCTGATGATATGATAGAGGGTCAGAAACCTTACCAGATGGATGACCCAACTCCTTCAAAAATGGTGCTTGACACCGGTGAGCCGATCTCCCTTCGGTCTGCTATTATGGATGATGAAATCATTGACCTTGGACTAGATGCCGACGCACTTCTACCAGAGCATGACTGATGAGTGGATAATTTATACGCTTTTTGGCATTGTTTTTACATAGTTTTCAGTATGATTTAGTTAGTTTTTAGTATATTTTTATTAGTTTTTAATTAAAAATCACATTTCTGTACTTTACTATGAGTTTGTGTGTTTTTCTGTGATTTCAGGTATTTTCTGGCTGAAATTGAGGGACCTGAGCAAAAATCAGATTCAGAAGTTGAAGAAGGACTGCAGATGCTATTGGATTTTGACCTCCCTGCACTCAAAGTGGATTTTCTGGAGCTACAGAACTCCAAATGGCGCGTTTCCAATTGCGTTGGAAAGTAGACATCCAGGGATTTCGAGAAATATATAATAGTCTATACTTTGCCCGATTTTAGACAACACAAACTGGCGTTGAACGCCAGTTCCATGTTGCAGTCTGGCATTCAGCGCCAAAAACAAGTTGCAAAGTGGAGTTCAACACCAGAAACACGTTACAAACTAGCGTTCAACTCCAAGAATGACATCTCCACGTGTAAACTTTAAGCTCAGCCCAAGCACACACCAAGTGGGCCCCGGAAGTGTATTTCTGCATCATTTACTCATTTCTGTAAACCCTAGTAACTAGTTTAGTATAAATATGACTTTTTACTATCTTTGTAGATGTATCTTTGATTAGTTTTATGCTATCTTAAACTTTCATGGGGGCTGGCCATTCGGCCATGCTTGGACCATTATCACTTATGTATTTTCAAACGGTAGAGTTTCTACACTCCATAGATTAAGGTGTGGAGCTCTACTGTTCCTCATGAATTAATACAAAGTACTACTGTTTTTCTATTCAATTCAAGCTTATTCCTATTCTAGGATATCCATTCGCACCCAAGAACATGATGAATGTGATGATTATGTGACGCTCATCATTATTCTCACCTATGAACACGTGCCTGACAAATACTTCCGTTCTACATGCAAACAAGCTAGAATGAGTATCTCTTGGATATCTAATATAGAGAACCGAGTCCGAGATATTGGAATCTTCGTGGTATAAGTTAGAACCCATGGATGGCCATTCCTGAGATCCGAAAAGTCTAAACCTTGTCTGTGGTATTCCGAGTAGGATCTGGGAAGGGATGGCTGTGACGA
>NC_029789.2:91542108-91548298 GCF_000816755.2 Arachis ipaensis
ATCTGAAATTCTCACCAATGAATTACATAAGTACCACTATCCTATTTTATATTTTATTTATTTTCATCCACTATAATTTCTTAAAACAATTTAATCCGCCAGACTGAGATTTTACAAGATGACCATAGCTTGCTTCATACCAACAATCTCCGTGGGATTCGGCCCTTACTCACGTAAGGTATTACTTGGACGACCCAGTGCACTTGCTGGTTAGTTGCGCGAAGTTGTGAAGTTATGTTTGGACCATGGTATTGTGCACACGTTTTTGGAGCCATTGCCAGGGAATCAATTTTGAACAACAATTTCACATCTAGATCACAATTTCGCACACCAAGTTTTTGGCGCCGTTGCCGGGGATTGTTCGAGTTTGGACAACTGACGGTTCATCTTGTTGCTCAGATTAGGTAATTTTATTTTAATTTTAAGCTTTCTATTTATCATTTTCGAAAAATACAAAAATTTTTTCTTCTTTTTCGTTTTTCCTAATTAAATTTCGAAAATCCAAAAAAAATTAACAAAATCATAAAATTAAAAATAATTTGATGTTTCTTGTTTGAGTCTAGAGTCAAGATTTAAGTTTGGTGTCAATTGCATCTTTTTAATTTTCTAAAAATTATTTTTGAAGATTCATGCATTGCATTCTTCATGATCTTCAAGTTGTTCTTGGCCAGTCTTCTTGTTTGATCTTCATATTTTCTTGTTTTGTGTCTTTCCTTGTTTTTCATATGCATTCTTGAATTATTAATGTCTAAAGAATAAAAATTTTTAAGTTTGGTGTCTTTCATGTTTATCTTTTCTTAAAAATTTTCAAAAATAAGTTCTTGGTGTTCATCTTGACATTCAAAGTGTTCTTGGTATTCATCTTGACATTCATAGTGTTCTTGCATGCATCACATGTTTTGATCCAAAAATTTTCATGCATTGAGTCAATTTTGTGTTTTTCTCTTTCATCATTAAAAATTCAAAAATAAAAAAAAAATATCTTTCCCTTTTTCACTCATAAATTTTCAAAAATTTGAGTTGACTTTTTCAAAACTTTTTAAAATTTAGTTGTTTCTAATGAGTCAAATCAAATTTTCAATTTGAAAATCCTATCTTTTTCAAAATCTTTTTCAAAAATCAAATCTTTTTCATTTTTTCTTATTTATTTTCGAAAATTATAAAAATATTTTTCAAAAATCTTTTTCTTAATTCTATCTCATAATTTTCGAAAATATTACTAACAATTAATGTGATTGATTCAAAAATGTAAAGTTTGTTATTTGCCTAATAAGAAAGGTTCAATCTTTAAATTTTAAAATCAAATCTTTTTGTTTCTTGTTAGTCAAGTAATCAACTTTAATTTTCAAAATCAAATCTTTTTAAATTTTTTTTTCAAACCTTTTTCAAAATAATTTTCAATCATATCTTTTTCAATTTCAATCATATCTTTCTCGAAATCAAATTTAAAATCCTTTCTAACTTCCTATCTTTTCAAAATTTGACTTTCAAATATTTTTCAATCAATCTTATCTTTTTGTTTCAATCACATCTTTTTTCAATCTTATCTTTCCAAAATTTGATTTTCAAAATCTCTTAACCACTTAACTTTTTGTTTGTTTCTTATCTTTTTCAAATCCACCTAACTACTCTTCCCTCTCTAATTTTCGAAAATACCTCCCTCTTTTTCAAAAATTCTTTTTAATTAATTAATTATTTTAAATTTTAATTTTAATTTTATTTCCCCTTTAATTTTCGAAAATCATCAACTCCTTTTCAAAAATTATTTTCGAAAATTTCTCTCTCTCATCTTCTTCTATTTATTTAATTACTTACTAACACTTCTCTTCATCTCATATCTCTGCTCCTATCCTCACCCTTGTGTTTGGATTATCCATTCTTCTTCACTCTTATTCCCTTTCTTCTGCTAACAATAAGGAACCTCTTTACTGTAACATAGAGGATTCCTCTTCTTTTCTTGTTCTCTTCTCTTTCATATGAGCAGGGATAAGGAAAAGGGCATTCTTGTTGAAGCTGATCCAGAACCTAAAAGGACTCTGAAGAGGAAACTAAGAGAAGCTAAAATGCAACAATCCAGAGACAACCTTACTGAAATTTTCGAACAAGAAAAGGAAATGGCAGCCGAACCTAACAACAATAATGCAAGGAGGATGCTTGGTGACTGCACTGCACCTAATTCCAATTTACATGGAAGGAGCATCTCAATCCCTGCCATTGGAGTAAACAACTTTGAGCTTAAACCTCAATTAGTTTCTCTGATGCAACAGAACTGCAAATTCCATGGACTTCCATCAGAAGATCCATATCAGTTTTTAACTGAGTTTCTGCAGATCTGTGAGACTGTTAAGACTAATGGAGTAGATCCTGAAGTCTACAGACTCATGCTTTTCCCTTTTGCTGTAAGAGACAGAGCTAGAACATGGTTGGACTCACAACCTAAAGATAGCCTAAACTCTTGGGATAAGCTGGTCACGGCCTTCTTGGCTAAGTTCTTTCCTCCTCAAAAGCTGAGCAAGCTTAGAGTGGATGTTCAGACCTTCAAGCAAAAAGATGGTGAATCCCTCTATGAAGCTTGGGAAAGATACAAGCAGATGACCAAAAGGTGTCCTCCTGACATGCTTTCAGAATGGACCATTCTGGATATATTCTATTATGGTCTGTCTGAGTTCTCCAAGATCTCACTGGACCATTCTGCAGGTGGATCCATTCACCTAAAGAAAATGCCTGCAGAAGATCAAGAACTTATTGACATGGTTGCAAATAATCAATTCATGTACACTTCTGAGAGAAATTCCGTGAATAATGGGACGCCTCAGAAGAAAGGAGTTCTTGAAATTGCGGCTCTGAATGCCATATTGGCTCAGAACAAAGTGTTGACTCAGCAAGTCAACATGATTTCCCAAAGTCTGAATGGATGGCAAAATGCATCCAACAGTACTAAAGAGGCATCTTCTGAAGAAGAAGCTTATGATCCTGATAACCCTGCAATAGCAGAGGTAAATTACATGGGTGAACCTTATGGAAACACCTATAATTTATCATGGAGAAATCATCCAAATTTCTCATGGAAGGATCAACAAAAGTCGCAACAAGGCTTTAATAATGGTGGAAGAAACAGGCTCAGCAATAGCAAGCCTTTTCCATCATCTTCTCAGCAACAGACAGAGAACTCTGAACAAGATACCTCTAATTTAGCAAACTTAGTCTTTGATCTGTCCAAGACCACTTTAAGTTTCATGAGTGAAACAAGGTCCTCCATAAGAAATTTGGAGGCACAAGTGGGCCAGCTAAGTAAGAAAATCACTGAAACACCTCCTAGTACTCTCCCAAGCAATACAGAAGAGAATCCAAAGAGAGAGTGCAAGGCCATTGACATAACCATCATGGCCAAACCTACAGGGGAGGAAGAGGACGTGAATCCCAGGGAGGAAGACCTCCTGGGACGTCCAGTGATCAACAAGGAGTTTCCCTTTGAGGAGCCAAAGGAATCTGAGGCTCATCTAGAGACCATAGAGATTCCATTGAACCTCCTTATGCCCTTCATGAGCTCTGATGAATATTCTTCTTCTGAAGAGAATAAGGATGTTACTGAAGAGCAAGTTGCCAAGTACCTTGGTGCAATCATGAAGCTGAATGCCAAATTATTTGGTAATAAGACTTGAGAAGATGAACCTCCTTTGCTCATCAATGAACTGAGTGATCTGGATCAACTGACATTGCCTTAGAAGAAATAGGATCTTGGAAAGTTCTTAATACCTTGTACCATAGGCACCATGACCTTTGAGAAGGCTCTATGTGACCTTGGGTCAGGGATAAACCTCATGCCACTCTCTGTAATGGAGAAACTGGGAATCCTTGAGGTACAAGCTGCCAATTTCTCATTAGAGATGGCAGACAAATCTATGAAAATAGCTTATGGACAAGTAGAGGACGTGCTAGTAAAGGTTGAAAGCCTTTACATCCCTGCTGATTTCATAATCATAGACACTGGGAAGGATGAGGATAAATCCATCATCCTTGGAAGACCCTTCCTAGCCACAGCAAGAGCTGTGATTGATGTAGACAGAGGAGAATTGATCCTTCAACTGAATGAGGACAACCTTGTGTTTAAAACTCAAGAATCTCCTTCTGTAACAATGGAGAGAAAGCATAGAAAGCTTCTCTCAGTACAGAGTCAACTAAAGCCCCCACAGTCAAACTCTAAGTTTGGTGTTAGGAGTCTATAAAATTGACCTGATCACCTGTGTGGCTCCATGAGAGCCCACTGTCAAGCTATTGACATTAAAGAAGCGCTTGTTGGGAGGCAACCCAATTTTTATTTATCTAATTTTATTTTTATTTTTATTGTTCTTTCATGTTTTATTAGGTTCATGATCATGTGGAGTCACAAAATAAATACAAATATTAAAAACAGAATCAAAAACAGCAGAAGAAAATCACACCCTGGAGGAAGGACTTACTGGCATTTAAACGCCAGTAAGGAGCATCTGGCTGGCGTTCAACGCCAGAACAGAGCATGGATCTGGCATTGAATGCCAGAAACAAGCAACATCCTGGAATTCAAACGCCAGGAATGCACCCTGAGAAGAGCTGGCGCTGAACGCCAGAAACAAGCATAGAACTGGCGTTCAACGCCAGAAACATGCTGCATCTGGGCGTTGAACGCCCAGAACAAGCATCAATTCAGCGTTTAAACACCAGAATTGCATGCAAAGGAGTTTTACATGCCTAATTGGTGCAGAGATGCAAATCCTTGACACCTCAGGATCTATGGACCCCACAGGATCATCTCAGGATCTGTGGACCCCACAGGATCATCTCAGCATCTGTGGACCCCACAGGATCCCCACCTACCTCCACTCATATTCTTTCCTCTTCTCTTCCCTATTACCCCTTCACCACTCACATCTATACACCCCACCTACCTTCAAAATTCAAAATCTCTTTCCCACTCAATCCCACCCATATAGCCGAATACACACATCCCTCTATCTCCTCTATATCTTCTTCTTCTTCTTCTTCTATTCTTTCTTCTTTTGCTCGAGGGCGAGCAACATTCTAAGTTTGGTGTGGTAAAAGCATAGTTCTTTTTTGTTTTTCCATAACCATTGATGGCACCTAAGGCCAGAAAAACCTCTAGAAAGAGGAAAGGGAAGACAAAAGCTTCCACCTCCGAGTCATAGGAGATGGAGAGATTCATCTCAAGGGTCTATAGCTCAGTGGTAGAATATTTGACTACAAATCAAGAGATCCCTGAGATACCTCAGGGGATACATTTTCCTCCACAGAATTTTTGGGAGCAAAATCAACACCTCCCTAGGAGAACTAAGTTCCAACATGGGACAACTAAGGGTGGAACATCAAGAGCACTCCATCATCCTTCATGAAATTAGAGAAGATCAAAGAGCAATGAGGGAGGAGCAACAAAGAAAAGGAAGAGACATAGAAGAGCTCAAGGACATCATTGGTTCCTCAAGGAGAAAACGCCACCATCACTAAGGTGGACTCATTTCTTGTTCTTAAATTTTCTGTTTTTCGTTTTTTATGTTAAATGTTTATTTATGTTTGTGTCTTATAACATGATCATTAGTATCTAAGTGTCTATGCCTTAAAGTAGTGAATATGAATCCATCACCTCTCTTAAATGAAAAATGCTTTAAAAACAAAAGAACAAGAAGTACATGGTTTCGAATTCATCCTTGAAACTAGTTTAATTATTTTGATGTGGTGACAATACTTTTTGTTTTCTGAATGAATGCTTGAACAATGCATATATCTTTTGAATTTGATGTTTAAGAATGTTAAATATGTTTGCTCTTGAAAGAATGATGACAAGGAGACATGTTATTTGATAATCTGAAAAATCATAAAAATGATTCTTGAAGCAAGAAAAAGCAGTGAATACAAAGTTTGCAGAAAAAAAATAGCGAAAAAAAAGAGAGAAAAAGCATACAGAAAAAGCCAAAAGCTCTTTAAACCAAAAGGCAAGAGCAAAAAGCCAATAGCCCTTAAAACCAAAAGGCAAGGGTAATAAAAACGATCCCAGGCTTTGAGCATCAGTGGATACAAGGGCCTAAAGGAATAAAATCCTGGCCTAAGCGGCTAAACTAAGCTGTCCCTAACCATGTGCTTGTGGCGTGAAGGTGTCAAGTGAAAACTTGAGACTGAGCGGTTAAAGTCAAGGTCCAAA
>NC_029789.2:91548675-91552708 GCF_000816755.2 Arachis ipaensis
CACCCAGTTATGTGTCTGTGGCATTTATGTATCCGGTGGTAATACTGGAAAACAAAGTGCTTAGGGCCACGGCCAAGACTCATAAAGTAGCTGTTCAAGAATCAACATAGTGAACTAGGAGAATCAATAACACTATCTGAACCCTGAGTTCCTATAGATGCTAATCATTCTGAACTTCAATGGATAAAGTGAGATGCCAAAACTATTCAAGAGGTAAAGAGCTACAAGTCCAGCTCATCTGATTGGAGCTATGTTTCATTGATAGTTTGGAATTTATAGTATATTCTCTTCTTTTTATCCTATTTGATTTTCATTTGCTTGGGGACAAGCAACAATTTAAGTTTGATGTTGTGATGAGCGGATAATTTATACGCTTTTTGGCATTGTTTTTACATAGTTTTCAGTATGATTTAGTTAGTTTTTATTATATTTTTATTAGTTTTTAATTAAAAATCACATTTCTGGACTTTAGTATGAGTTTATGTGTTTTTCTGTGATTTCAGGTATTTTTTGGCTGAAATTGAGGGACCTGAGCAAAAATCAGATTCAGAGGTTGAAGAAGGACTACAGATGCTATTGGATTCTGACCTCCCTACACTCAAAGTAGATTTTCTAGAGCTACAGAACTTCAAATGGCGCGCTTCTAATTGCGTTGGAACGTAGACATCCAGGGCTTTCCAGCAATATATAATAGTCCATACTTTTCCTGAGTTTAGATGATGGAAACTGGCATTGAACGCCAGTTCCATGTTGTAGTCTAGCGTTCAGCGCCAGAAACAAGTTGCAAAGTGGAGTTCAATGCCAGAAACACGTTACAAACTGGCGTTCAACTCCAAGAATGACCTCTCCACGTGTAAACTTCAAGCTCAGCCCAAGCACACACCAAGTGGGCCCCGGAAGTGGATTTCTGCATCATTTACTCATTTCTGTAAACCCTAGTAACTAGTTTAGTATAAATAGGACTTTTTACTATCTTTGTAGATGTATCTTTGATTAGTTTTATGCTATCTTAGACTTTCATAGGGGCTGGCCATTCGGCCATTCCTGGACCATTATCACTTATGTATTTTCAAACGGTAGAGTTTCTACACTCCATAGATTAAGGTGTGGAGCTCTGCTGTTCCTCATGAATTAATACAAAGTACTACTGTTTTTCTATTCAATTCAAGCTTATTCCTATTCTAGGATATCCATTCGCACCCAAGAACATGATGAATGTGATGATTATGTGACGCTCATCATTATTCTCACCTATGAACACGTGCCTGACAAATACTTCCGTTCTACATGCAAACAAGCTAGAATGAGTATCTCTTGGATATCTAATACAAAGGACCGAGTCCGAGATTTTGGAATCTTCGTGGTATAAGTTAGAACCCATGGATGGCCTTTCCTGAGATCCGGAAAGTCTAAACCTTGTCTGTGGTATTCCGAGTAGGATCCGGGAAGGGATGGCTGTGACGAACTTCAAACTCGCAAGTACTGGCGTAGTGACAGATGCAAAAGGAGGGTGAATCCTATTCCAGTATGATCGAGAACCTCCAGATGATTAGCCATGTAGTGACAGCGCATCGGACCATTTTCACAGAGAGGATGGGAAGTAGCCATTGACAACGGTGATGCCCTACATACAGCTTGCCATGGAAAGGAGTAGGAAGGATTGGATGAAGACAGCAGGAAAGCAGAGGTTCAGAGGGATGAAAGCATCTCTATACGCTTATCTGAAATTCTCACCAATGAATTACATAAGTATCACTATCCTATTTTATATTTTATTTATTTTCATCCACTATAATTTCTTAAAACAATTTAATCCGCCTGACTGAGATTTACAAGATGACCATAGCTTGCTTCATACCAACAATCTCCGTGGGATTCGACCTTACTCACGTAAGGTATTACTTGGACGACCCAGTGCACTTGCTGGTTAGTTGCGAGAAGTTGTGAAGTTATGTTTGGACCATGGTATTGTGCACACGTTTTTGGAGCCATTGCCAGGGAATCAATTTCGAACAACAATTTTACATCTAGATCACAATTTCACACACCAACGACGATCTTTAAGAAGAAAACGGGGTTGATGACGAAGAAGAAGAAGAATATGAGTTCGACGATAATCAGGAAACGATATCAGAAAAGGAGGATGGTGAACCTGAAAAAGAAGATAATGGGTCTTATTAGGGTTAATATAAACATAATTTTGTGATATGTATTTCTTTAAGAAACTTTGCGTATTTGTAATATATGTTTCATTCAATGTAAACATAATTTTTTGGATGTAATATAGTTAGCATTATTTTAGATATTTCAATTACCATCATTCGTTATTTTTAATTTAAATTTTTTGAACTTCACATCAAGTTTGAAGCACTATTTTAATTCTTAATTATCACGGTACACTAGAAATGTATAGAAAAATATAATTTAAATTAAAAGAAAAACACTACCGTCGGAATATTCTAACGGTAACTTTATTTCTTTTTTAATTTTAAATAACATTTCAATCGGTATTCGTGTTAAATGAATCTGTCGATAATATGGCAGGAAAAATGAACAAAATGGCACCAAATGTTACCGTCAGATTATTCTAACGGTATTGTCGACCTGGATCCATTTTTATTTTTACTATATTCCATCGAAAAATCTGATTATAATTACCGTCGGACGCAAAAAATCCAACGGTAAACATTTATCGGCAAGGTTTATACTGGCTGATATTTTTTAGCGGTAAATCTAATGGTAAACTAATTACCATCGGATCTTTTCGATGAATCCGGCGGTACTTAGCATTCTTCTTGTAGTGTATTGTTTCAATGCAACATGTGTAGTCGAAGTCGTTAGATCGCGATGTGACATTCGTGGAGACCTTCAAGTACACTGACACAAGAGTCCTACACACAAAGATTAGAGGCTGCAACTCAGCAATCTCAACAAAGTGGGAAGGACGACAGTAGCCCTGCTCCTTCAGTCGTCAATCTCGAAGTGGTTTGACGTGAGACTTCATCTGGGCCGTACAAGAACCGTGTATACGGGATGCGGGCGTTCTTCGCCAACAACCTCCGTACCTCCAGGTTGAGGCCATCATCTGCCTCCGCAACCAGTCGAGTCGTCGATCCCGAGAAAGGCATTGATTTGAGGCTACAAGTATAGGAGCTCACCCAGAGCCTTCACAAACAGGCTCAAGAGCTAAACGAGACTCGGGAGAGGTATCAGGAGATCCTCACACGCGTGACGAACACGGATGAGCTCATGCTGGAGTGGAGGGAGCAGCTAGAGCGGCTTCAACGAATGGAGTAGTAGATGGTGGTGTACCAGGCTTAGATGTGCGCCAATGGCAGCAATGCTACTGATGGCAGCGGTGCTGGTCATGGCAACAATAGTCTTGGTGGGACACGGACATTATCGCCTTCTCCGCCGCCTCAACAAGACGACGGGAATGACGAAGATGACAACGACGACTACCAGGATCTATAGTGATTAGGGCTTTTTTTACTGTTTCATTGTATTTGATTTATTTGACTTTTAATTTATTTGAATATTTGATATTTAAAATTTAATATTATATAGTTGGTTTCTATTATTTATAATTTGACCACTAATTGTATGAAAATAAATTTAAATAAAAAACTAAAATGAAAAAGGAAAAAAAATTTTAAAAAATTGTGTCACAATTTTTTTAAAAAAAAAATTGACATCTACCGTCGGATTTACCGAGCGTATAATCCGATGGTAATAATACAGAAAACAGCATATTGTGGCGCCAATGCTATCGTAAAAAAAAATCACTGGTAACCAAATAGTTTTTCGTGCAGGTAACCCATCAAAGAATCCGACGGTAATTACCATCGGACAAAAAAATCCGATAGTAACTTGTTACCGGCGGGGTTTATACCGTCGGATTCCTTCCAATAGTAAATCCGTCAGTAAATAACTTACCGTCGGATTTTATTCGTTTTTTCGACCGTAAATCCGACACTAATCAGCATTTTTCTTGTAGTGTTTGTCTTTGAATATTAAAAATATTACTATTATC
>NC_029789.2:91553611-91555178 GCF_000816755.2 Arachis ipaensis
AGTGTGCAAAAGGATCAATGGATCCTATTCCAACATGAGTGAGAACCGATAGATGATTAGCCGTGCGGTGACAGCGCATTTGGACCATTTTCACTGAGAGGACGGATGGTAGCCATTGACAACGGTGATCCACCAACATACAGCTTGCCATGGAAGGAGCCTTGCGTGCATGAAAAAGAAGACAGTAGGAAAGCAGAGATTCAGAAGATAGAGCATCTCCAAAACCTCAACCTGTTCTCCATTACTGCAAAACAAGTATTTATTTCATGCTCTTTTACTTTTTACAATTAAATATGAGAATTATTGATATCCTGACTAAGAGTTACAAGAGAACCATAGCTTGCTTCAAGCCGACAATCTCCGTGGGATCGACCCTTACTCACGTAAGGTATTACTTGGACGACCCAGTGCACTTGCTGGTTAGTTGTGCAGAATTGTAAAAGTGTGATTGTGATTTCGTGCACCAGTCGTCTTACTTCTCTCCGTAGCTCCCGTTTTGCTTTCTGTTGTCGCTTAGCTTCCTGCTCGAGCTGCTCTAGTCATCTGCCATGGCCATGGACCATACCTAGAATCTCAGTAGGATGTGAGGGTTTCTTCCTTTTCTGGTGGGTGTATCTCTGATTGAATCTGCCTTGGTGAGGGGTTTCCGGACATTCCTTCTCCGTGAGGAACATGTGTTCGTTGTGGTGGAAGTATGACGAGGGCATGGCCCTCCTATTAGGGAGTAGGTTTAGATTTAGACGCCGTATGGCCGTCTTCATACTGATGGTCTGCCATTATCAAGGGTTGAATCCCAGTTCTCCAGCAACGGTGCCATTGTTCCGAGGGTCACCTGAAACGTTGATTTGGGCCTGGACGTGAGGTCTGGATCCCTCAGTGTGGTAGCGTCCGACCTCTTTTGTTCCGAGGTGTCGCTTGTCTGAGTTTCTCGTGAGGAGGTGGGGGGTGGTACCTGCAAGAGACTCTGATGCTTAAGTTAGCAAGGGTTTTAAGCAGGATTTTAGTAGATTAGAATGTGAGTTATACCTGAGGGTTCCAGTGTATTTATAGTAAAGCTACTAACCA
Source organism: Arachis ipaensis (assembly GCF_000816755.2). Lineage (NCBI taxonomy): Eukaryota > Viridiplantae > Streptophyta > Magnoliopsida > Fabales > Fabaceae > Arachis > Arachis ipaensis. The sequence goes on from NC_029789.2 coordinate 91,554,677, forward strand.
CCTTTGTTGGAGTAGTTTTATCTTTTCTGATAGATAACTATTCCTTTTATCTTGGGAGTCTGTTAAGATCTCCTTTCTAGATATAGCGGAAAAATATCCGGAGCCAGTTACTCCCTCTTTGTTGATGTCTAACCTCTTTAAGAGGTCAGGCTTTATTGCAACGGGCCACTTTATTAGTGAACTTTTTGTCTTATTGGGCTTGACTTTTATTTATTGGGTTAGGGTATGAACAATAATGCTATACTATTTTAACTAAAATAGTTGTACTTAACAATATTATTATAATTTGTAATTATTATAATTAATAAATAATATTAATATTTTAAAAATTATATTTTCTGAAAAAAATACGTTACTCCCTTGTCTAACCTCTTTAAGAGGTCAGGCTTTATTGCAACGGGCCACTTTATTAGTGAACTTTTTGTCTTATTGGGCTTGACTTTTATTTATTGGGTTAGGGTATGAACAATAATGCTATACTATTTTAACTATTTTAACTAAA